>NW_019727389.1:1078450-1130624 GCF_002891405.2 Cryptotermes secundus | reverse complement strand
GACACACTTCTCAGAAAAATCTGGTAGCGCCAGGAATCGAACCCGGGACCTCTGGATCTGTAGCAAGGAACTCTGACCACTAGACCACAGATAATAAAATATAAATTCTCCCAACAAAATTTAGTATAGACTCGTGATATGAAATTGAACAGAAATCCATTAAATGACTTGACTCTCCATTATACACTCACCTTGCCCGTTTTGTGCAAAGAACGCACTAGACTCTAACGAGACAGGATGTTCTTGGAGCTAATCTAGTCCAGATGACACTTTTTGTTCTCGTCATCTTCCGGTGAATTTGCATGGCGACGTCCATCGCACTGGGTGTCTCGATCTAAGGCAGGAAGGGATCTAGTAAGCATTGTTAGTTATGACAGGCACGCCCCAATAAGGTATACGTCACAATCCCTTCTCCAGGGTGGGGCAAGCGTAATACCGCAGACAATTAGGCACGCTCCTGACGATCAAAACTGTGCATAATTTCTGGGTTGTCAGCCCGGCAAAACGTATTATTTGTATCACTGTAGATCACTGACAGGGACCTTATCACCAGTGACATATGTCGATGTTGTCAGCGTTACACTAATAATTAAACTGGCCTGCCTATACGGGTCACCGCCTCTGTGGTCTAGTGGTCAGAGTTCCTAGCTACAGATCCAGAGGTCCCGGGTTCGATTCCCGGCACTACCAGATTTTCTGATAAGTGCTGGGCCTAGAACTTAGCCTCATGAGGACAATTGAGGAGCTATTTCAAGGGAATAGCGGCTCCGGTCTAGATAACCGAGATTAACAGCCGTGGTGATTCTTTGCGACACCCTACTCGTATATCCGCTAAAGTTTGTACTAACTTCGCCGACAAGTGGCGGTCGCTCGGTCGCTATAGTTCTTTTGCGGTACTTTTGCCTCCCGCATACTACATCGCAAGTTCGAACCCAATCCGGAGCATGGACTTTTATACGAGTTCTGTTTGTCATGTTCTGTGCTGGTAAAGGCCTAGTAATAGACGAAACATCTTAGGAACCCTACTTTCTGTTTAAGATTCATTATCTGAGAGTTAACTCTGAAGCCAAAGGTCTAATTCGTATAAGTACAAGAACATTTCGAAAGCAGATCATGGTAAACTGCAGTTTTTGGCCTAATGATGGATACATTCGGACATTAAACCTAATACAGATATAGTGAAGCATCTTACTCAAAGAGAAACTTTCACATACCCCTAACAATAGACTCTGTTTTAGAAGCTGACAGTCGTTCGGCTGGTCAATAAAATTCCCGACTTTTAAGGAGCCCAAAGGTTCATTACTGTGTTCACAAGAGCCCACCACTGGACCCTTATTGCTTTCGTTGTTTCAAACTATCCGTTCACATTCAATTCTCTTGTATGAAATTCGTAACGTGCTAGCTTATTTTACGATAAGGGGTTGCTAGCCCCTGCCAACCCTAAGCTACACCACTCCATGCCAGAAGTCCACAATTACTTATTCAATATATTTGCATCCCATCTGAAGGCTGTCTCCTCCATCCGCCATCTGAGGACGAGCCATGACACGAGAAGGAACTCAATTAACATGATTTATTAAAAAGGACGTAGTACACTAATTCGAAAAGGTTTAAAACCTAATAGTCTTTGATGAACAAAAATTGGTGATAATTCGATCTTCATGCAACGTCTTGTATTGGAGATAATGATAATCAAATATTATAATATATCCATGTCACATATAATACTAAAAGGTTTCTGAATGTTCAAGCACCAACAGAAGATAAAATTGATCATACAAAGGGCTGGTTCTATGAAGAACTAGAACATGCATTTGAGAAATTCCCGAAGTACCACATGAAAATTTTGTTAGGAGATTTCAATGCCAAAGTAGGCAGAGAAGACATTTTCAAACCAACGATTGGGAATGAGAGTTTGCATCAAATTTGTAATGATAATGGCATTAGAGTAGTAAACTTTGCCACACTGAAAAATCTTACTGTCAAAAGTACAATGTTCCCACATCGTAACATCCATAAATATCCATAAATATCTCCTGATGGGAAGATACACAATCAAATTGACCATATTTTGATAGATAGAAGGTATTCAGGTATAGCTGATGTCCGATCATTCAGGGCAGAAGATTGTGATACTGACCACTACCTGGTGGTGGCAAAGTTTAGGGAAAGACTGGCAGTGAGCAAACAAACAAAGCACAGAGTTAATATGGAGAGGTCCAATCTCAAAAAATTAAATGAGGTAGAGGGCAAAGAGCAGTATCATGTTGAAATCATAAATTGGTTTGTGGCTTTGCAAAACTTAAGACACTGATGTGGATGTTAGTAAAGCCTGGGAAACTGTTAGGGAGAATAACAAAATTTCTGCCAAAGAGAATCTAGGTTATTATGAACTGAAGAAGAATAAGCCATGGTTCAGTGAAGGATGTTCAAAATTATTAGACCAAAGACAACAAGCCAAATTGCAATGGTCACAAGATCCAAGCGAAATAAATGGGGATAATCTGAACAATATAAGATGTGAAACCAGCAGGCATTTCAGGAATAAAAAGGGAATATCTGAAAGACAAAATTGATGAGCTTGCAATGAACAGTAAGAACAAGAACATTAGAGACCTGTATAGAGGAATACATGACTTTAAGAGGGGTTACCAACCTAGAAGTAACTTAGTGAAGGATGAGAATGGTGATCTGCTTGCAGATTCCCACAACATTTTGAATTGGTGGAAGAACTATTTCTCTCAGTTATTGAATATACATAGGGTCAGTGATGTTAGGCTGATAGAAATACAAACAGCTGTGCCGTTAGTACCTGATCCTAGCCCATTTGAGTTTGAAAGTGCTATTTCAAAATTGAAAAGGTATGAATTGCCAGATAGTGATCAATTTCTCAGAACTTCTTCAAGCTGGAGGCAAAATATTACGTTCTAAGATCCATAAGCTAATTAATTCTATTTGGCATCAGGAAAAATTGCCTGATCACTGGAAGGAGTCTATTATTATACCAGTTCACAAGAAGGGTGATAAAACTGACTGTAGTACTTATCGAGGGATATCACTGCTATCAACTTCATACAAAATTTTATCCAATATTCTTCTCTCATGATTAAGTCCATACAGAGATGAAATTATTGGGAATCATCAGTGTGGGTTTCAACGTAACAGATCAACTACTTATCAGATCTTTTGCATTTGTTAAATACTGCAGAAAAAAAGGGAGTATAATGAGACAGTACATCGCCTATTTGTAGATTTCAAGAAAGCCTATGATTCAGTTAGGAGGGAAGTATTGTACAATATTCTGATAGAGTTAGGGATACCCATAAAACTAGTTAGGCTGATTATAATTTATTTAAATGAGACGTATAGTAAAGTCCGTATAGGTAAACATTTGTCTGATAATTTTCCTATCCAGAATGGTCTAAAACAAGAAGATGCTTTATTGCCACTCCTTTTCAACTTTGCTTTAGAATATGCCATTAGGAAGGTTCAGGAAAACCAGGTGGGACTGAAATTAAATGGGACACATCAGCTGTTGGTCTGTGCTGATGATGTAAATCTACTGGGTGATAATACAGATACCATAAAGGAAAACAAAAAACTTTAATTGTGCACAACTGAGGAGGTTGGTCTGGAAGTAAACACAGAAAAAACTAAATATATGTTGCTGTCTCATCACCAAAATGCAGGGCAAAATCATGACATGAAGATATGTGACAGATGTTTTGAAAATTTGGCACAATTCAGATATTTGGGAACAACGATAACAAACCAAAACCTGATTCAGGAGGAAATTAAGAGGATATTGAACTCGGGTAATGCTTGCTACCATTCAGTCCAGAACCTTTTGTATTCTCGTCTGTTGTCCAAAAACATAAACATTAGAATATATGAAACTATAATTTTGCCTGTGGTTCTGTTTGGGTGTGAAACTTGGTCTCTGACATTAAGGGAGGAACATTGACTGAGGGTGTTTGAGAACAGTGTTTTGAGGAGAATATTTGGATTGAAGAGATGAAGTGACAGGAGGTTGGAGATATCTGCATAATGAGGAGCTTCAGAACTTGTAATCTTCTCCAAGTATAATTAGAATGATCAAGTCAAAGCGGATGAGATGGACAGGGCATGTAGCATGAAGGGGGGAGAAGAGGAACACACATAGGATATTGGTGGGAAACCCAGAAGGAAAGAGACCACTGGGAAGATCAAGGCATAAGTGGTTGGTCAATATTGAAATGGATCTTAAAGAGACAGACTGGGATGATACGGATTGGATTGATCTGGCTCAGGATAGGGACCAGTGGAGGGTCTTGTGAACATGGTAATGAACCTTCGGGCTCCATAAAATGCTGGGAAATTCTTGAGGAGCTGCACAATTGGCGGCTTCTCAAGAAGGGTTCTGCTGCTTGAGTGAGTCTCATGAATATAAATCATACACATTCCTTATCAGCCAATATGTAATTAAACAGGAACAGTTTGGAAAGTGCGTGGTTTATTTTCTCGCGTATCAAGATAATGATCTCCTTGGATGTGACGCCGCGTAATTTTGTAAATGGGTGCCAAAGTTTCTGAGGGCGTCACCTCAAACTTCTGGGACTGTAGAGGCGTCTTTTCAAGTCTTGCAGTGGAGCCAACAGGTTCCACCAAGACATTCGTACCTATCTACCAAACAACACGAATCACATATGAGTAAACCATAATTTTCGCCATGTTACTTAGTTACTCAAAGAATGTGCTGGGATATTACCTCAAAATACGGTACGGCCACTTTCTTCCATATTATTTATAATTCAAAGTTATTCTTCCATTCGAAGTTACGTAACCTATGCAATTGAAAACTCAAAAAAATAAATAATGTCCAGTCACAGATGAAATTAAATCAGATCCATCTTTCTCAGGTAGTTCGGGTGAGACGACTAGTAGCATAAGCAGTACCAGTAGCAGCGGCAGCGCCGAAGAGACCGGACAACTTGCACTCTTCTCATTCATATCCCCAACACATCGCAGCGCGGAGCAGCACTATCTGCGAGCAACTCTCGCGGGCAACATACATTTGAAGGATGGTTTGTTGCTCAGCTCAAAGGAAAAATGCGGTATGCGAAGATCCCCATTCCACTATTCAATTGGTCAGTCACTTAAGAGCGAGTTACTTAGCAGATAATATGAGTGAATTAGTTGAATATGTCAAGAAAATTACTGGAAGGCGCACCACATGACAGCAAAATGATATTGCCTTCATGTAACGTGCTCTTACTCCATCTCCTCACAGGGTTTGGTACAAATAATGTACCACTATTTGCTATGCTGTGATGTGAACGCTGTTTGTGCAGCTGAGTAAAATAGCTTTACAAATAAGAAGATGCCTGTGGCAGAGTTGAAACACATATTCTATGACACAAGTGGACAGAAAGTGCTCTTAGCTTCTGCCCCAAACTGACTGGACTGTACATTCAATCCCTAGTACTCCAAGTTCTTTGGGGCTACACATGCACTGTGCCTCTTTAGGAGAGACTGGGATATCAAGCTACTAAGTTTACATGAAACATGAATATGTCAATTGAATTTCATTATATACTTTGCCACATATTCACAGAATACTATCATAAGGAAAATAAGAAAACATATATTAAAAATGAAGTGGTAGCACCTATAACATCACAGCAGTTTTTGAGAGCAACAGTCTTATTTGGTTAAAACTATGTTTTAGGAACATTCTAGGCAGGGCCTGTGCAAGGCTAAATTCTGCCCAAGTGTTGAAACCCCACCAGTTGAACACAGTTAATTCTTGAAACTTGAACACAGTAACACAAAATTCCCTGGTACAGTGATAATTCTGAAAATATGAAAATAGTTTTACTCTGTTGCATATGTCCAGATGACTGCCAATTAATGTTCACAATATGAACAAAAGAGCAGCAATATAAATTTTCATATAACAAGGAGCCAAAAACTTGCTAAAATGTGCATCATACAGCAGTTGTTTGATTTGCTATTGCACCATCATGCCAGTCCTGATTCTCGGACACCTTAAAATCATGTTAATCGCTACACTTAGCCAAATCAGTTTCACCACAGCAGAATACATAATTTTCTATGCTACAAACCAATTAATATGATATTGCACTGTCTGTTTGCAGTACTTTATCCACTGGTTCACTTCACAGAGAACCAGGAGACATTACAGCACATGCATCAACAAGGCCAGCTTCTCGATGAACATGCACTGGGGAGTGACTTCATTCTACATCAAGGTGCAGAAAACTTGCCTTTTCATAGTGACATTATAAAGAAGTGCCATGTTAAATGATAATTTTCATTATATACTTTGCCACATAAACAAATGGCATCAGAATACAAGGCATGCATAACAAGAGTTCTGTCCTCTGGGAAATACAGCCATATAGTCCAGTGTTATATCCCTCAAGATAGAACCCTTCATAGTCACTGCCGTGAGAACCTCAAATCTAACATAATACATAACAAATTCCAGGTCTGCGTTTTAGTTCTGTACTGTGTGCTTGGAATGAAATAATGAGACCTAACCATATTTCATGCTGCACGGATTAAACTGACACATGAGCTATTGTATCATCTTTTGGGGAAACTCACCTCATAGTTCTGCTATTTCTTTCTCTCCAAAAGAAGGCTATCAAAGCGATGCTGGCTGGATATGGCAATAGAGTTTCGTGTAGAAACATATTTCAAGAGTTAAATATTTTATCATTTGCATCACAATATATATTTTTGTTGCTAGTATTTGTGCTGCAAAATAAAGTTCTTTTTCCATCAAACATTGATTCTCATACTACGTAGGTAAGTCAATAAGTAAGTTACAAATGGATATAGAACTTAAAGAGTACTGATTTGAATAATGCTTTTATTTCTCAACATAATCTCCCTGTACACTGAGGCACTTGTCTCATCATTTCACAAGCCCCTGAAAACCAGCAGCATAAAATTCTTTGGGCTGCTGTCGACCCAGGCGGTAACTTCCCTTTCAACAGCTTCATCATCGGGAAATTGTTCAGCTGAAAGATGATGTTAAAAGGGCCAAACAAATGGAAGTCGCTTGGAGCAAGGTTGGGGTTATACAGAGGATGCTCAAGGACTTCCCATTTGAAAAATCACAGTGTCTCATTTGTCTTGTTGGCAGTATGTGGACGGGCATTGTCATGCAAGAGCAACATGCCTTTGGTGAGAAGTCCTGGTTGCTTCCACTGAATGGCCTTACAACGTTTCCTGGAAATGTTACAGTAGGAGTTGGCATTTACGGTTTGTCCTTGAGGCTGGAATGCAGTGAGCAGTATGCCTTCATGATCCCAGAAGATTGTGAGCATCACTTTCCTGGAGGATCATGTTACCTTAAACTTTTTTTTTGGCAGGCGACACAGGATGTTTCCACTGCATTGATGCACATTTTGTCTCGGACTGGTAATGGTGAACCCAAGACTCATCACCTGTGACAATTCGGGCTAGTATATTGTGTCCTTCATCGTGGTAGCAATTTAGATGCTGTAATGCCAGACCCATTCTTTGCATTTTGTGTTGTGGGGTCAGCATGCACAGCACCCATCGTGCACAGACGTTGTGAAAACCTAACCTCTCATGTATTATGAGGTAGGCCATGCTGTGTCAACATGCCTGATTCCGTCAGCAGCCCAAAGAATTTTATGCTGCTGGTTTTCAGGGGCTTGTGAAATGATGGGACAAGTGCCTCAATGTACAGGGAAATTATGTTGAGAAATAAAAGCATTTTTCAAATCAGTTCTTTTATTTGTTTACGTTCTATATCCATTTGTAACTTACTTAATGACTTACTCTCATATTAATACTAGATAAAGTCAAGATTTGTATCTACCTCAACTATTTATCAAAAAGGAGTTTATTATGAGGGTATAAAAATATTTAATTAATTGCCCATAGAGATCAAGAACACATCTAATAATTTTAAAAAGTTTAAGGTTGTATTAAGGCATTTCTTGAACACTCATACGTTTTATACTGTGAATGCATATCTAAATAGATTACTTTTATTATTGTTGTGCTCATTGTACTGTCTAGTTGTGTAATAACTATGTATGTATTCTGTACTTTGTATTATTTTATGACATGTTCTATATCCATCTTTGGATCTCTTGAACTGACAATAAATACAAATACAAATACATAGGGATGGAAGTATTAATTTTTACATCCAGGTATTTTTAGTGCTGTTTATGATAAGCAAGAAGTAATTGGTTGAACAACAGGTATACTCTGAGCTGGGATTAAGAAATTGGCATAACAACTGGCTACAGGCTGAGGGGATGGAATTCAAGTCCCGCTAGGGGCAAGATTTTTCTCTCTTCTATACCATCCAACTGGTTCTGGGGCCCACCTAGCCTCCTATCCAGTGAATACCAGAGGCTCTTTCCCCATGAGTAAAGTGGCTCAGGCATCAAGCTGACCACTCATCAACTAGTGCCAATGTCAAGAATACGTGGATCTATACATCCACTCACCCATACATCTTCATGGCATAGTGTTTAATTAGTAAAGTACAGGGACAGAATTACTCTGTCTATGCAGGGGGGGGCTCTTTGTGACTTCTGTGAAAATGTTTGCATGGTACTCATACCTCTACAAAGGCAGAAAGTCCATTCTTAACACTGTATAGTGTACTGCTATAATTGCCCTTAGAAATTGTCAGTGCACCTTTATAGTGCAGCAGGTGACATGTTTCTGTTAACATGAAGAAAGANAGAGAATAAAGGGGGTGAAGGGCAAGTATAGAAATGAAAACAGTAGTGTGAGAGGGGGGGAAGGGAGCTGAGACAAGCATGGTTTTTGTGTAGGGGAGAGAAAGGCAAGGTTAAAGGCTGGGCACTAACCTGTAAGCTGAGGGGGGGGGGAAGTTATGTTAGTCGGTCATGGCCTGTGTAGCCTTCTGGATCTGGCGTCATATCCCAGTGGGGATTTTTAAGAGAACAGATGAGAGGCTTCCAAGACTTGCTGAGACAAAACCCCCCCTCTCTGACCCTATATGGCCAATACAGATGAAAAGTATCCACTGGATTAGAAATTTAATAAGAATTTTCCAGTAAAATATGTAAACTAAATCTCTTGCAAACACACATGTAGTTGCAGAGACATGATGAAGCTAACATGAACATTTAATTTCTGATGAGGCACTTTACGAAAATATTTCAGTATCTAGAATAACCATTTAAAAGTAAAGTTACAATATATGTGTTTATAGTTATGAAATAATACTTCCAAGATTGTGTGCCTACTAAACAATGACCTTCTTCTGCAGGATTATATCGGGAGGTGAGAAGCATTATTCCAGAGACAGAGTTGCTGTCTTCATCTCCACATCATCACACTGCTTACATGCTCTTAGGTTTCAAAAATCTAGAGAGGAATTTCAGTCAGGTAGATCTACCAATAATTGTGAACTAATATTAATGTTATCACAATGACAATGCATTTCTGTATGCTACTAAAGTCACACTGGGGGACACGCGAGTGTAGTTGGTTGAGGCACTATGCTACTAACTGGAAGGTCGCGGGTTTGATTCTCGATGAGGTTATTGGATTTTTCAATTTACCTAATCCTTTCAGCAGCCGGGGTTGACTCAGCCTCTAACAGAAATGAGTACCAGGAACCTTCCTGGGGGTAAAGGGTGGCTGGCCAGCATGTAAGGCTGACCTCACCCCTAACTTCAAGCTGACTGTCTAGAAAATGTGGGAGCCTTGACGTCTCACAACTCTATGGGCTTCCACAGCCTGTTACAGGGATAGCTTTACCTTTTACTAGACTTCAACATACTTTCCACAGACAGATCACTGTAAGAAACTGGTATGCACACTTTTACATTGCACATTTCTTGGAATATATCTAACAAAACAAAAGAGAGTTCTTTATGGTGTAATATGTCTTTGAGTAATGTCTGGCAGCTTCTAAATTTGAAACAGGGGCTGTATCTCAAATCCAGCTGTATCAAGTATCCCCTTGATATATTGGTGGCTGTTTTCAATTAGGCAGAGACTTGCAACATTATGATCACTGGATATGTAATCAGTACCACTGCTTTAGTCTAATGGCGACTGAACAATTCTGTGTAGGAGGATATGCATGATTCTATACGCACAAGCAGACTCTAGTCTACCTGCCACAATGTCATGGTCAAACATATACTCATGCGTATTTCCTACTGCATTGTAACTGCTCTTCACTGGCCTACTTACTGTCATATAAGCGGCTTCCGTAGTCTAGAGGTAATGTTCCCACCTCATGACTCGTAGTACGCGGGTTCAAATACCCGGCGCAGGTCGTCAAATTTTTAAGGGTGAAAAAAATTCAGGGAACAAGTCCTCCAGGAGGGACCTTAAGCCGTGGGTCCCGTGTCGTAGCTTTACGGCACGTAAAAGAACCTCATACCTCCAAAGGAGGTCACTGAGCCAAATTAACGGACATTTCCCGCCCAACAGCAGTCTCTAATACCTCTGGTAGATGGGGGAAGCATTATAGATACCTCTCAGCTAGTAGAGCCGGTCTCACTGGCTGGGTGGGACTGATGGTAAGCACCAGTACCAGTAGGATATAGAGACTGGTAGAAATCATAGAGGGAAGCACAATGGACCAATACAGGTCTCAGTGCACGGGGAAACCCACCCTCTCCAATAACCAACTAACTAACTACTGTCATATAACATATGAGGCATATAAAATACTGTCTTTCATATTATATAATATGTATACAAGATACCATTACAATCCTCCATAATGTTGGTACCCTTCTACCGAACTTCACATCATATCCAGAAGATTATTATTTTACTATTGACAATGAATCTCATTCAGGTAAATTGAGATGGGAGAAATGAAAATTAGATGAATGGCCTTGGAACTCATTTATTCAGCATTCCATAAATCCTTACATGGTTAAACACCAATGGATGTAGAAATAGTCAACATGAGTAAACATGATCACATACTGCATCACAATTGTGTAATGTCAAAACAGTTAACCGAGGCTATAATGGACTGGGCACAAAGATAGTACAACATACTGAAAACCTAGTGGCAGTACACTGCTTTATGCACAGACTACACTTGTCAGCTTTGAAATCTGTGAAAAATTTGCCATTTCTTGGAATGACAGCTGATAGTGCTCTATTATCTGTATACAATTTTACAGTATGGGAATTCAACAAACTGGAACCAGGTCTAAATGAAGAAGTACTGAAGTTGCAGATATTGCACACTGTTAAGATTGGGTGCTAGTAGACTGAGTGCAACAATAAGGGTAGTTTTGACTGACTGGAATTTGCTGCTTCTGGCAGTAACAATGATGCAAGTAAGGCCACACTTTGAAATTGCATGTGTTTTAACCAGGCATATCCCGATGAGTCTTTTCTCAATTCATAAAGCCCACCACTAGCAGTTGTAGTCAGTCAAGCACATGTTTCAAAATGTGCGCATGCTTTGCCATAGATGTACAGTTCATACATATGCAAGAAACTGAAGAAATATTCAACAGAGGTAAAAATGAAGTAACTGAAGATGGGATACAACACATAAAAGACAGGGTCACCAATGCAAGCACAAATAGTGTTGATAAGGCTCTGTCTGTATTTGAAACATTTGTGTGGTCAAGACAAAAATTAGAAAGTTTATGAGAGGACAGAATTACTATACTTTTTAAGCATTACAGACCTCTGATCTGTGAAACACAAAAGGAAGGTGTTGAAGATTTAACAGAAAAAGCATTAAGCCAGTGGTATGAACATGGTAGCTGCATGAGTGCTAACCATAAGTGACATACTTACCAAAGTTACTTTTCCATTTTACTCAAATTACTTTAGGCTGTGTATTACCTGTTTCCACCTCAAGTTATGAAAGATGTTTCAATCTACAATCTAATGAATTTAATAATAATCAAATTAAGATCTTCATTGAAAAGTAAACATTTAAGTACCTTTATGATGACAAACTTAAACAGACTACCTGTGGCAGAACATGATCCAAAAGAAGCTACTGATAAGTTGTACTTCAGTGCAAAATCCACAAGACACAATGAAGGCTACAAAAATCAAATTATTTAGTTATGTTATGGGTTTGTGTTTTATCTTATCTTAACATATAGTTCAGTGAGTAAGACTAATGAAATATTACATAATACAAAGGATAGTATTTTATATATGAGTATATTGTATGTTATATGATGGTAAGTGAGCTGGTGCAGAGTAATTATAATGGTGTGGGTAAGCAAAGTTTCTCCTGTGGAAAAATGTGTGATCAGAATTTTATATGACTGGTGAACTGAGACAACTTATGTTGAACCCTGTACACCACAATAAAAGTAAGAGCTATAGCACAAAATAATAATGGGGTAAGCAGTGCCACAATTTCTATGCTAGCACAGAATATATGGAGCTTATTATTCAAAAAGTTAAATAACTTTCAGTAAGGATTATATCAAATTAAGTTTCACAGTAATTTGTTTGCTATTTTTTGTTCCATCAAGTAATGTGTTTGAATTGTTTCTCCTCTGACTTATGCACAGGTAATGCTGAACACTTGGAAGGACTGGACAGGAGCACGTCACATTTATCTGAACCTTCCTGACGAGCTGGGTCTCACCAGGATAAGTTTATACCACAGAGAAGCTCCCCACAATCTCTCTCTCTTCATGTACATTGTACTTGTGGAGTGCAAAGCAATTACATCACTGGAGCACCAGGTATACAAGAGCATGGTGCAGAATCTTCCTTGAGCAGCAGAAAGTCATTCGAGAGACTCCTTCGTTACAGAAACCGAAAGTTCTTCATTATGGCCTAAGCTGGCAAATTTAATTTTGGAGCACACTGATCAATTATATGTAACTTCAGCTTTACATGAAGCCAAACCAAACTTCATCAAATTTCTCCAAAATTTGCTTGTAAAAAAATTAGCAAGCAACATGAAACATACAAGGGTCATTCAAAACATTCTGCCCTGTATTTCTTCAACAGAAAATTATAAAGAACTCAAAATCAGTGTACAAAATTCTCATTAATACCTGTATGGTTTGCTTCTTACTCCTGTTTACATTTCCTATTATACCTCTCGCACCTAAATATGAAGAGGCGTTACGATTTCTTCACTTTTGGCTCACTCCAACCTACTCCCATTCTGAATATCCACTTCCTGTATAAGCCTGAGCTTGTCTCTTAGATCTTGTCCCTTGTCATCTTGCATACCATTTCCCCGCTGATATCAAGCCGGACAATGACTGCTGGTTGGATGAGCAACTTGCGGGGACTGCTGGCACTGATAACCCATCTCTTACAATTTGTCCAAACATGGTATCACATACAACATATATCATTGACCAAGATTATGGGTTTCAGGGACAGGAATGGAATAAGGCTTATGCAGTAAATACTCCAGGTGGCTGCAACAGTTTGGTTTTATGGTAATACATGAAAGTGGCATGAAAATTTTAACCTAAATCTACAATTACATAATTAACAATCTGCACATACACAATTCAGACTACAACAGTACATTATCTAATCTTGGACTCTTTTCTCTATTAATGTCTGAGATGGATCAGTAAGAAAATACATGGTTTCTGGGACATTTGTGATTATTGAATTCGGTTTCACATGTCCAAACTTAATATTGAATTCGAAGACCATTTAATATGTTGAGCCACAATGCTTACTGGGTAAGAGGGCAAAGTCTGCAGCCAAGGCAGCCCATCTTTCAGCTCTGCTGGTTTGAGACCAGTATGATGTTATGCCAAATTATGTTCAACTTGTTACATGCTGCTTGAATTGCTCATACTTATAATTCTGAGGAGACAAGCATGATACTATTGACATCCAACTGGCAGCAACTGCTTAAAGTAATGACTTCATTATCTGTTAATTACAGCAGGCTAATGAATTTCTTTTTGTTTATTTTGATGGTTTAACATCTGACACCTTTCTTAGTGTTTGATTACTGCTTTTAGCTTGTCTAGTATTCTCAAGCGCCTCATTTTTGTGGACTGTATAAACGTTTATGTTCCTGAATCACTGGTGTATGTTTCACAGGTTCAGTTGTTGGATTTCGCACAACGGATGAGAGCAGAGCGTATGTCTGGATCCATTTCTGTGTACAGTTCTGAGCCCCTCTCCAGAAGCCAATCAGCAACCAGTCGTCAGTTCATTGCTAGCAACTCGATGGGAGACATTTTAACTGGACTGCATGATACTCACATCTCTTCAAATTTCAAGTAACTATTAACTTCAGGTTGCATTTATTTGACCACAAATCCACATCCGACAGCAGACATATCTCATAGTTACTTGAACACTGCTGCAATGATGGAGTGCAGACAGATAGGCTGATATGCTGCCCTAATTAATAATGAAATACAGAGAACCTGGAACAAGAAATAAGGATGAACACTAACAGGAATATTTAGGTAACTGAGACAGGATAGGTCAACAAATGGTTCCAGCTCCTAAATAGCTTGCTGAACCCACTTTTGCATAATGTATTGTAATGGATCTGACCAATGTGTTGCCAGGGAACAGCTCTGTAAACATGTTACAACACACAATAAAGGAAGCTGTTTCCTGTAGTTCTGACCAATGCGCCAATAGACTGGCTAGATAGCAATCACATTATACATGTTTACTGTAGGTCTATGTCTGTTCCATGGCCATATAACTAAGTGACAGAATTCATTCAGGGCAGTTATGAGTTATGAGTAGTAGTAGTAGTAGCAGAAGCATGC
This sequence comes from Cryptotermes secundus, assembly GCF_002891405.2. Classification (NCBI taxonomy): domain Eukaryota; kingdom Metazoa; phylum Arthropoda; class Insecta; order Blattodea; family Kalotermitidae; genus Cryptotermes; species Cryptotermes secundus. The sequence goes on along the minus strand of NW_019727389.1, from coordinate 1,115,868 downwards.
GAACAAGCAAGCAAGTCAGTTCTTGGTAGGAGATAGCCACGGGAAGTTCGTAGTTGAAGAAAAATTAGAAGTCGGCCCATGAAGACTTCATGTGTGATTAGAAGACTGTGTTTATGTGTGATTCAGTGAGACTGTTGTGATTCCTGTGTTATGTAAGAGATCAGGAAATAAAAAAAAAGTAAAGGTATCCCTGCATTAGGCCATGGAGGCCCATGAGATGTTGAGGGTCCCACATTTTCTAGACAATCGGCTCATAGATGGCGGCAAGGTTGTCAGCCCTACGCGCTGGCCGCCCTTCACCCCCAAAGAATATTCCAAGAATATTTCTGGTACTCATTTCTGTTAGAGGCTCAGTTGACCCTAGGGCTATAGTGCGGCTGGAAGGATCAGGTCAATTGAAAAAAATCCAATGACCTCATCAGGACTTGAACCCGAGACCTTCTGGCTTGTAGCATAGTGCCTCAATCAACTACGCTACTGCATGCCCCAAGAGATCAGTGTGGGAAGTTTATAAATTGTGTAAAGCAGCAGTGGGATAATTAATTGTAGTTGTGACCTGTAGGCGGTTAATAAATCCAGTTACCAATCCACCCTGTCTGTAGTCCCCCATACATGTGACACTATTATATTAACAAAATGTTAATCTGCCCACAAAATGGAAAGAGAAAACCTCACAGATATATAAAGATAAATAGTAAAGTCATATCTGCACCTAGACACCATACCACCAATGTGAAGAAGGGGTATTACAGTAAAGGTCCAAGCATTCTTGATGTGGCCAGTTTTGTGCTCTGTCTGCTTTATTCTTAGAGATCGAGCCTGAGGTACATACTGGACATCACGCTAGCTTCGGCCAAGAGTTGCTATGGGTGTGGCAATGAAGAGAAATTTCCAGTGTACCAGTTTACTGAATGAGTTATTGCAACTCTCATGAGCACAAAAACTTTTTTAACAGTAACCCCACATACAAGGCTTTAGAACTGTTTTCACAGCAACATTCATGATACATATCAAAGTACTGTAATAGAACTTTCAGTCAAATGATTATGAACCACTTGCATATTGTAAATGTTGTTGCATTTAATATCTAATGGCAATTTCCCTACATATCTCACTTCTTTCAGATCTAGATATACACATCACTTTATTTTAAAATACTTGAAATTTATGCTTTGAACAGAGCAAAAGAATGCTTCCCATGCATAAGAAATTTTCATGATCTATAATGTAACATATTTAAAACGTATTTTGATATGATTCACAGTCAACACCATACAAGAGAAATATAGTTTGTGTCCTTATGCAGTGTAGTGATAAGTTTTTCAACAAATGATTTATATTTTCAGTTAATAAACTTCAAGACCAATAATGGACGCAAAATTTCAAAGAACATTTTATATATTTGCAGATGCAACTCAACGCGATGGTTTCACCCCAGTCCAGAGTGAGTCTTGTGATGGCTGTGTTTTTGCAAACTGCAGCTTCTCAGCAGTACTCACACAAAATAAATCACTGAAATGCAACAGCACAGAACTGTATTCTGTCATTTCAGAATGAAAGGAACCAACTTATTTGTTATGATAACAAAGATGACTGATTTTCAAAGAAGACAACAAATATACATGATGCAGACACCTTGCTTAACAGACCAGTTGTCCAAATTATTTTAGAAAATTAGTATTCATTTAATCAGTTATGGATATTTAACTAGTTTAGATAATAAGTTAGTCCTAGGTTTAAACCAAGCAGGTTAGCTCCATGGTAACAATTTTGACTTCTATTCAGAAAGTAGCCACTTTGAATCTCAGCTGGAGCACTGGGCAACTTAAGGTTTCTCGTGGCTTTCTTCAGCCCTTCCATAAGATACACATATGTTTACCACTTACTTCCTGGTAATTTCCATTTCACAGTATATAACCATTCACCAACCTCATGTGATATCATATGATCGTTAAATACCAAACTGATTTAGATTTACACTTAGGAGGCTAGGTTAGGCAACGACACAGTAACTTGCATCAGGAGGTAACCACTTCAAATTCCACTGGATGAAAGGTAACCTGACTGAGGTCTTTCATCATTTTCCTCAAATTTTATAAATTAGTTGTTAAGACAGTACCTTGAAATAGGCCATAACCACTTTTATCCCAGTCTTTTCCAGTTTAATTTCAATAATCATTTTCTTATTTCACATAACATTTGGTATATCTGCAGCTGATCTAGAATCTTCATATAATCTATGGGTCAACCAATCTCCCCTCATTTAAGACTCTTACTGTTCACATATATTTCAAACTACTATCAGAAGACAGCATCCCACAAAAATAATGGAGGTAAACCTCCAAGCATTCTTAGTCATGAGATGGCTGAGTAATCTTCAAACTCTGGCCACTTTACTCCAGGGGAGTCTCCAGTATTCACTGACCAAGGGATTAATGGAACTTGGAGTAGCTCCATTCCCTGGGGTAAAGTGGCCAGACTGTGGAGATAACTGAGCCATCTCAAGACTAAGAATGCTTGGAGGTTTACCTGTTATTTTTGACAGACTGACAGTCCTCCCTAAAACACTGTTAGCACTTCATGCAGAATCTAACAACAGTGCTTTCATTAGTAATGACATCTTATATCCAACATTGAATGACCAACTCTACGCCAAAGGTCAAACACCATCAAAATACCAGTAATACTAAAATGGTTGTGAAGAAAGGGAACAGGGGGAAAAATATATTAAACTTCATATAAATGTTTCTTTCTTTGCAATAAAATGTAATAAATCTGTTTTGTTATTAATTACTTTGTTGTTTTTATGCTGTATCTATAAATTATTACTGAAAAGCATAAAGTAAGAGCCACTGTTACAGAAGACACAGCAACAGCCATTGCAAGTGAGTAATCATTCTGAATCAGAGCAGTCCAGAGAGCCCAACTTATGACAGCTGAAGAAGGAGATCAAGTAATCACACACACAACACCAGAATATACTGCTTTTATGAGGTGTATCAGAAAGTTCCCGGACTATGTCAAAAAAGAAATTCTGGCTTAACTTAATTTTGGTTGCCCTCTCATTTACAATAGTCTCCTTGGGAATGTATACAGGGATCCCATCGTTTTTCCCACACTTCAAAAGCACTATGGGAGTAATTTTCGTTAATGCTGTCAAGTACTTTCGATATCAGACTGTGTCAAAACATCGTCCCTTCAGTTTCATTTTTAATTTGGGAAACAAAGCAAAATCACAGGGGCTAAGTCCAGTGAGTTGGGAGGATGTTGCTGTTAGTCACAAACTCTGTGGTTTTTAGGGATGTGTGGGCAAGCGCATTGTTGTGATGAAGGAAAATGTGGCGCATGTTCAAATTTTCTGTTAAGATCTAACTCAAACTCCATAACTGATCCCAACAGCATCTGCAAGCTCACAGATTGTTTGGCAACAGTCTTCTGATGGGTTCTCGAAAAATGTCATCATTTTCTGTCATTTTGCTAGTGATTGATGGCCCTGAATGTTTATCATCTTCAACTGACACTCGACCTGCCTTGAAACGTGAATGCCATTCTAAAACCTCTGTCTGGCTTGAATGTTCTCCAAAAGCCTCATGAAATATTTCAAGGGTGTTGGTAGTGGATTTACCAAGCCTCATGCAAAATTTAATGCAGACGTGTTGCTCGATTTTGCTATACAACACAGACAAAACGAATCATGAAGTTGAAAAAGCACTCATAAAAACGTGTGTTCACAGGGCGGTGTCACATGGCAGACTGATGCAACAGGCTTGAGGAAGTCTGACCTTGGCCTCCCCTCTCATCTTCTTTCACCGAGTCAGTTACAACAATAACAGTCTGGGAACTTTCTGATACCATGTCATATACCAGCATTTCTCATGTGACCATGAATATATGTCACAAGATTGGAAAAGGTAAAAAAAAAAAAAGTAAAGGTATTCCTGTAACAGGCCGTGGAGGCCCATAGGGTTGTGAGATGTTGAGGCTCCCACAGATGGCGGTGAGGCTATCAGCCTTACGTGCCAGCCACCCTTTAACCCCAGGAATATTCCTGGTGCTCATTTCTGTTAGAGACTGAGTTGACCCCAGGGCCATAGTGTGGCTGAAAGGATTATTGAAGAAAAAAAATTGAAACGCTGTTCTTCAGAGTTTATTAAATTTATTTAAAAAGGAATGATGACATGCAAATCACAGAAAGCTTCCCATGCTGAATTTCAACAAAATGTGTAGAAGGGTTTATGGCATATATGGAAAATTCCATGTATTGACTTATGCAAATTAGGTTCTATTATGCATCAATATGGTTTAAAATGAGAAGTGTCCAACATATTTTGATGGAAGTCTGCAATACAGAATTTCAACAAAATCTGTGAAACTGTTTGTGACAATCATGGAATTCATGGAAAGGTCCAGTAGGCAAACTAGGTTTTATTATGGATCAATATGGTTTAAAATTGGAACTGCCTAACAGTACCTTTGAAATGGCTTAGGGGTTTCATGGAAAAGTTCATTTATGTAAATTAGATTTTATTATGGATCAATATGGATGAACTCAACTGAACTGAACAGCTTTTAGTGAAGTCTCCCATATAAAATTCTAAGACAGCCTGTCTACTTGTCTAGGCACTGATATTTTGTCACAAACAGATGGACAGACATAACATTCATAGAAGGTATTCCTTTTTACTTTGTAAAGGATACCTAAAAAGTACAGGCTCCATAACACAAATTTCTGAAGTGTCATCTGCTCAACGAAGAGTGTTTAAGAGAAGTCAATTAACTGAATGTAAAAAAACAGGTTGTGAAATTGTGAATTGTACTGAAGTGGCTAAGAACAAGGCAAAATAGCTAAGCCTTGTGAACAGTGTAAATATCAGGTTCAATAACGGGGGATTCTATGAGCAAAAGAACAAGTATCAACTTCCCAAAGAATATCCTTTATTATGGAATCGATCAGTCAGTCAGTCAGTCGGTTGGTGGGTGGGTGAGAGGGAGGAGGGGCGGATATATATATATATATAGAGAGAGAGAGAATGTGTGTGTGTGTGTATGTGTGTGTGTGTGTGTGTCACTTTGTAGTGGCAATGAAAATGTATGCATTTTACTCACGTGTCTGTGGCCACAAGATTTTTATCATTACAAACTTGAAAAGTTCAGGTAGAGAAGAGTGATCACTAGATAAGAGATAACAGCACCATTCATGGTTGTATCACTTGCAGCAAGTTCGCAAGATACAACTCTATAAATTCATCTGTATATTTTGATAAGGTTTCAGTGACTTTCCATTAATCTTTCCCACACAAGGATTAACAAAGATTCATGAATGAAGAAAACTGTAAAATTAGAAATTCACAATTTGTATTTATCACTCAGTACTGTTAGGATGATTAAACAGAGATTGAAAAGGTAGATAGAACATGGGACATACATGGGAAGGAAACAGTGTTTGCACTTGAGGCTTACTGTTTTCTGGGATGTGATGCCATTGTAGTTTGGCAGTTAGGCACAAACATTTTAGAGGAACATGCTGCTTCCATCTTCAAGGGGGTATGTAAGAACCTTAAATTTCACAAAATATGAACATATTTTGCTTGGAAAACATCATGGAAAGAGACCAACTGGGGAACACAGGCACAAGCAGAAGCATTATAAGGGAAGAGAAGAGAATCAAACAGTCTGTTCAAGATTGATGCATCTGATCACACAAGATTTTATAACGTTATGTACAACAAACCTTATGTCTCATGTGATTTATGAGATAAGCATTTGTAACTGGGACATGGTCTGGATTAAGTGGACTCAGCTGCCTAGGTTATACATGACTCTGACCCAAAGTTAAACATTTTCAATTTTAATTATTTATAACCTGATGGCAATTGGTTCCAAAATAATCCTGCACCCAAAAAAGAAGTACCTTCTGCTGGTCTGAGAGATTATAAAACACCTGCCATTTACTGCTGCTGTACAGGAACTATTAGAAGAAATATCAATTAATGATGCTACACTGAGCCATGTGCCCATAATGTGGTAGTACTGTCAGAGGTGGGGGTGGTGGAATGCTTCCAACAGTGGATCCGTATAGGAAAATAGGCTTCACTTATTCCTTACCCTAGGCAATGAATATACTCAAACATCCAAGTTGTAAGGCTACATATTCATACATTCACTGTAATCAGGGGCAGGCAATATTTTAATATTAAAAAATTCCATGCAAGTTAAATAACAAAATCTTTAAATATTAACAAAAATGAAGCATAAACAATTCTATGTTTAATAACATCAATACAAGCCTCATAAATATATGGATCTCATAAAAATGGCATACAGCAAATGTAGCTTATTCTTGTAAATACAAGCACAATATCGACATATTGCACATTCACATGTGAAAGACCAATATCAATATTAATCAACAACAGAAATTGCTAACATTCACTAATGCACATAATAACACATAAATACAGAACAAATCTTTCATCACTTGTAACACATGCATAAATATGTAAAAACACAAAAGACCCATAACACAGGAGTTATTGCAGGAAAACCAGATTACAAAACCATATCACACAATACTGAAAGAAGAGTATTAATCAATTCACCAAGGCCAAAAACAAAAAGAAATTAAGTCTTTAGAGTTGCAAGTGCGTAAACGATCTAATATGAGAAGCTGGAACAGCAGGAAGGCAATTATAACTTATGTAAGGAGATCTAGTAAAGATAATATGCATATCAGTTCACAAATTCTTATGCTCAACACACACAATATGATCATATAAACAGCAATTGCAGCAATTCCTCATTTCATTACATGAAAGGAAAATACTTACTATTTCTTGGTCTGATTAATATTTACTCTGACTCTATGGTAGGCAGTGTTGAGAACTCCTCGCAAGTTCCAAATATTCTCAAAATTTTCTGGTTGAGTATTATAAGAGGAATCTACAGCCTTCACCCATAATTCTACCTGTATAAAGATTGAAAACTTAAGTTAATTACAGGTAAAGAAATCATTTTTCATACAAAATTTGTTCTTGGTTTATAATGACCAAAAATACAGAACATTAACGATAACATTTTAAAACACATCTGTAACAGCTCAAGAACAAAGTTAACATGAACACCTATAAAATCTTATTATTTTAATTTCTACATGTTTCTACGTCATCTATGTCTTTTTAAAAATGTGTACTAAAATAATGAAATTGTTTTTACGATATTCTTACATATATATATTCTGCTAACCCCAAGGTGTGAGGGGTGCACGGCAAAAGTTTATTGAAATCTTATGAATATCATGATATAACTAAACGAATCTTAAAAAAAAAAAAATGAGCATGGCACTCAATATAAATCAGTACTGAAAATGGCACAAATTTAGCACAGATTTTGTCTAAATCACAACTACAAGCTGCTGCATTTGAACTGTACTGGAGACATCATGCAATCAACAGTGTGCTAGCACCTCAAGTCAGATACATATTTACTTACTTACTTACTCATGGAGCTGAGCCCTTCTGGAGGAGCTGCCAATTCTGCAGCTACTCAAGAATTTCCCAGCATTTTATGGAACCAAAAGGTTCATTACTATGTTCACAAGAGCCCTCCACTGGTCCCTATCCTGAGCCAGATCAATCCAATCCATACCATCCCATCCTATCTAAGATCCATTCTAATATTGTCCACCCACCTATGCCTTGGTCTTCCCAGTGGTCTCTTTCTTTCTGGCTTTCCTACCAATATCCTATACGCATTCCTCATCTCCCCCATTCATGCTACATGCCCTGCCCACCTCATCCTCCTTGACTTGATCATTCTAATTATACTTGGAGAAGAGTACAAGTTATGAAGCTCCTCATTATGCAGTATTCTCCAACCTCCTGTCACTTCATCTCTCTGAGGTCCAAATATTCTCCTTAACACCCTGTTCTCAAACACTCTCAGTCTAGGTTCCTTTCTTAATGTCAGAGACCAAGTTTCACACCCATACAGAACCACAGGCAAAATTATAGTTTCAGATACATATTTATGCTGATTAATATGAGTTATCATGCAGTATTAAAATTAAAACATGCTTAAAATGTATGTGTCATCTCAATATAAAATTTGTATTGGAAACTGAATTATGGGTACACAAAATTTTTGTAGAGGAAATATTTTAACTCACTTTTTTTAACAAAAACCCAATGGCTGATTGTGAGACCTGTGCTTATATTCACAGAACAGTAGTGATCTTTGTAACAACAGGCTTGGAATTATTGGTATATATATATACACATATCAAATTAAGTATGTCCTTGCCAGTCATCTAGTGAATTTCACTGAGATGGTCCTCCAAGTTTAATGTAAACATTATAACAAATCATCTATCTGACTGGATTGTGAATGCAGGAGGGAGAATTTAGGCGTAAAAGTCATTAAATATTAAGTGACATCATGGTACCAAGGAACAGGATGTTAGCAAACACACACTATAACAAAGGACCAACAGAAGTCCTTTTTAACACACTTTAGTGGATGGAAATTGACAACAAATCTTAAATTTAAATTTTAACACTTCTAAATTCTCTTCCAATCTAGAAGAATTTTATATAACGGAAGCATAACCAAATAAATCTTTTAGAATGATAAGTGTTCTACATGGCTGTATTAACAGCAGAAACTACTCTCATCAAATATGTGGTAAGTAAGTCAGAAAAAAATAGTACTGAATTTCCACTACTGCATGTCCTGGTTCTGATTCCTGGCATTTAAAGAGTTGAAGAGGAATTAACAAAAACAGTCACTGAAATGCTATATAATGCAACTGAAAACATATACAAAATCAAACTCTACTTCCATTACATCCTAATTACAAAAGCATTAAAAATGCTATCTTCTTGGACCCGAACTCTAGTTCACAGAAGTTATTTGAGGGTGAAAGCTACTTTCATTGTAAACCAGATGAAACCAATAAATAATAATTACTTCTTAACTTTTATTGTCCATGCATTTGCTGGTGCATGTGCAGGCCCTGCAGGCCCCATCAGGCATACTGCCACATTGTTTACAATTTAAATACCATTAGTGCTAAGTTAAAATATGGCTGCCAGCAATGTATCAGACCCTCTATTTTATGCAATAAAGGTTAAGCTGGTATTTGTCATGAAATCTAAATTCAGAACAAAATCCATTAATCATTCTTGTGTAAAAAAAGTTACACAGAAAGGCACAGGAAGTACAAACTTTAAAATCTCCAAATAAGCAGCATTCCCGCTTATTTTCCTACATTATTCATGTATTCTGTACCTGTTTCTCTCCTGCAGGAATAGGAATCTCTGCCTTCCACAGTGTCCATCCCCAGTGATAGGGAGTCTTGGACTTGGTGTCCTGGCCAGTGAAGTGAGCAACATGCCACACCTTCCCTCCATCTGCCGTTACATCTACACGCACTATCTTCTGGCCGCCGCCTGACCAGGCATACCCTTCAAGACATAAGAGATATCACTATTCATTTGCTAGGTTCACTGGTTTAAACTTGACCCAACCATAAATTTACCTGCAACCTACCTGGAAATGAAACCTAAGACACGTACATTTATTTTCATTATCAAAACTGTTCAAAACTAATGTTTTACAAATCTATACAGTTCTGTCACTAGCATTTCAATCTGTTTACCTGCATTTTCTTCATCTTCAACATTGATATATGAATCCACTCCACTGCTTTACCTTCAACACTCAATATAAACTTTATTGTATTCTACATTCCACCTCAGACATATAAAGTGATCATAAAGACAATTTTCTTTTGGAAATTGGGTTTGTATTTAAAATTTGTTATACAGTTCATCTCAATTATTTACTTGTTTTTTTATTTATTTAACAATTCTGCCATAGCTAAGACTATACAGCATCAGACAGTATGATTAGTGAATAATAAGTGGAAAGAGTGTGGAAGTGGGTGTGGCCAAATCAGAGGTGATTTGGCCTTGCATTTGCCTGCAAAAACTGAGGACAACCACAAAAGGCCTCAGGCAGGATTGCTCGCCTCCAGGCTGAGGTCTGAACCTAGAATCTCAAGAATATGAAGTGGGAGAGCTACCCATATAAATGCACCATTCATTAAGTTTATCTTCTAAATCTATACAGTTAAATAATTTTATAATAAATAACAACATAAATTCGCATGGCTATTTTCATGTGAAACAGATTATGTATTGTGTATTACAAGAGACCGTAGTCTGTACCAGAGTACACAGAGTTACATGTATTCTTTACACCTTGCTATTTCAAATGTTACTGACTGATCCAAAGAGATCGAAGAAAGGTTTTATGGTCAACGAATTCAAGAAAGTGGTGCTAGTGCCGCTTCTAGCTCACAAGTTGATGCACTCAACACACTGTTACTACCAACTCTAGGAAATTAAAAGGTACAAGCTTGGGACTGACTTATAAAGACATAATGTTCATAGAAAAATTCTTCACAATCCATTCACTGGTTAAGTTGAAACATGCAGGTAGACAGACTTGATCTCCTGCATGCGCATTCTGATATGCAGATCATGCAAAAATACATAATGGCAATAAAAAATTGTGTTCCACACACTGAGTAAGCATTTTCATCTTTTGATATTTACACTTTTGGTGGTCATCTAGATAAAACTTTACATGACTGGTATTCAAATAATGAAACATGTCCTTTATTCAGTTACAGCATGTTAACCTGAAACAAAACAGGTTCACAGAAAGGCTGACTATGCCAATGTTTTATGACACTGTTTATGAAGCCAGGGTGAAAGCAGGCAGAACTCTTTATACAAGTTAAAGGAAATAATATAGTTTGTTTTACAGAAAACTGACTTAAATTTTACATATTATTTCTGCATCCACATGAGCAGTTACTGCTTATATAATTTTAATTAAACATATTCATATATCTATGAGGAATTATGATTTAATTTATTCCTATTATACATAACTGAAAACCATAACAGAAAACAAAAGAAATATGAGGTCTTTTTGAGTTCCTGATACTGATTAAGAGAAATTCTTAACATGATTTCTGGCATTATTTCTCAGCACAATGTTAATATGTGTTAATTTGGTTTTGAAGTACTGTAAAAATAAATACAATCTGCAAAGGAATAATCAAAACACTTGCACATACACAAATATAACATACTATTCACTACAGTAACTACAATATGAGACAGAAGCTTAAGTAAAGAGTTTTGTTACAACAGATAGGCAATGCATTTCCTAAGGAATGTGTATACAAAGACCAGACTAGAGTGTGATCTACAAGCAATTGGCTACTGCAAGGATAAGATTTGCACTGTTATTAAAACAGGAAACAGGAGGAACTTTTGACATAACTCACAGAGTGAAGAAACTGACTTTATACTTTACAGAAGAGAGATTTAATATTTAAATATTACTGACATCATTTCCACATCCAAAAGCTCATCCATGTACCTGAAAGGAATTCTGATTTTAACTGTCATGGTCAAGCAAGGTGTTATGGATACACACAGCAATTCAATGTAATTGAATGAAGTGACTAAAAGCAATAGAATTTTCATGATTACATAACACAACAGATTTACATTTTCAATGACTTGTAGAGAATGGGATGTTTCTGACTAAATTTGATGTGCTTATCACAAAAACACAAGTCACAATTTTCTAACACGCAAGTTTTTCCATTATCCCATATTTTTTCTCTGTATGCAAGATATATGATTGTACATGTCATTGATTATGCAGTTTTAAATAATTACATTACTTAAATCAGATTAAACCTATATTCAACTATAAAACATTTTCTCACATTATGGCTGTCAAAATTTACACAAACACAAATTAAAAAAATACAGAAGTGAAAAAAGTGCTGTTTTGGTTCAAAATTCAGTTTGCAAAATTTCTGTGTCTAGATTTGGAATCAGTATATTAGAATTAATTTCAAAAGCTAGTTTTTGTTTATGCTACAATAACTTTGTTGACCAGTGTTATTAGTTTCTCAAGGGTTCTGTACTATGAAGTTAGACAGTTGAAATAACAAGACTGAAGATAACTGCATATTTTCAGAATTACTGGATGTTATACTTCCTTCACAGGATATAAATTAAGTTTAGACAACACAATCGTTTGAAATAGCTTACCAAACTGGTGCCATATGAACTGGGCTCCTGGGTACTATGGGTTGGCAAAAGCTACTTCTGCATTGCACACGAGTATAGGTAAAGTTTTCCTTGTGTGTAAGTAATTAAGCAATATGCCATGAAGGCGTATAGGGGAGTGGACATACAGATCTACATTTTCTTGACCTCAGCACTAGTGGGACGTGTGTGGTCAGCTTCATGCCGAGGCCGCTTTACACGTGGGGAAAGAGCCCCTGGTGCCAATTAGATAGGAGGCTGGGTGGGCTCCAGAGCCTGTCTGGATGGCACGGAGAAGAGGAAATTCTTGACCGTACCAGAACTCAAACTCTTGACTCCTTGGTACAGCCAACCCATAAGCCCATTGCTGTACCATTGCTGGCTCCCATGCGCTGCACATGGAGCAGATTTTAAAACACATATACAATACTGACTGATAGCTATAGTTTACTGAATAGTGAACATTAAACAAGTTTCAGCACATATAACCCCTGTAGATCATAATAAGGATACTGAAAAAAAAACAGTAAGTAATGCTCGAGCTAATATTTTCTCCATTTCTATTTCAATAGCCAACAGCTTATTTACTGAGATTATATATGCACCACACACACACACACACACACACACAGATATATAAGAGGAGAATATTTAAAAATTTTGGAGGCCAAGGACAAAGTGGTTTTTCGGTACAGTGCAAGCAGATTCATTTTCATCTTAATGGTAAATTTATAACCAGTGCCTAAATCATGGCAATGTCCACTGAAGGTTTATACTCCTAGGTAGCAGCCTAAATGTGTCAATTGCATGCTTACTGCTTAATACTATATGTAAAGTTTAAATAGGATATGGAATTAAGAGCTCAAAAAAAAAACTACACAATGAGTTCTGTATAAATCAGTACCACATAATAATACAATCCTGTTTTACTGAAGTTTTAGTACTGTCACACAACAGCATTTTAATTACTGTATAATAAAATGATTTATATTAAATTAAATCAAATAAGTCCATCAGTTTATTATATTAATCACACTACATGTTTTGGTCTCTTTTGACCACCGTCACATGTAGCCTAGATGGTGGCTGTAGTGTACACCAACTAGGTTACTTGTAATATATATATATATATATACACACACATTTTATTATATTGTAGCTCATAGAGCAATTATTAGGCAACGACTGCGAGAAAAGCAAATATAACAGAGCAGTTGAGCAGTTGCTGGGTAACAGTCGCAAACAAACAAGTCTTCACAGCAACAAATCAACACACAACAACAGAGGAACTGCTGGAAACAGTGTTTTCTATGGTGGTCTGTGCAGAGGAGTTATAGGCAGGATAAGTGAATATCTCTGGCCATGAGTCTCAATGGGCTTGGCACCAAGACAAACTGATTGGTGGTAAATCACCAGTTGTAAATTAAGTATGACTTTAACTCTGACTCAACTGAGTTCCGTTGAGCCACCATTAACAGAGAACTTGAGCTCAGAAGCAGAGGAATAGCCGTTACCAGGAAACTACCAGTGAAGACACTGTATGCTGGAAAAGACTTAGCGTGTGCTCTAGTGAACTGTAAAGTGTGGAAATTAGCGATGGCACTATAATTAAGTGTAGTCATGAGTCATGTGTTAAAGTTGTTAATAAATCTAATATCCAATCCAAAACCTCATTGAGAGTCACTCATACATGTGACTATATATACATATATATTTTATAAACTTTAATAATTCTTTATCATTGCAAATATATCTTTGTATATTCAACCCCTATTACATACACAATTTTTAATTTTATGATGTTAAAAAAAATTATCTATTTTCATCATATAATTCAGCATAAATGTATAAAATGTAAAGCTACCCCGCAACAGGCTGCAGAGGCCCATAGGGTTGAAACATCGAGGTTCCCACATTTTCTAGACAATTGACTCACAGATGGCAGTGAGGTCAGCATTATGCGCCATCCACCCTTTAGCCCCAGTATGGCTGGATGACCTGTACATTTACTGTTTTTATTCTTACATGCTAGATGATGGTCAAAAATGACCAAAACATGTAGTGTGATTAATATAATAAACTGACTGACCTATTTGGTTTCACTTAATATCAACAGTTTTATTATACAATTGGGGCACATGGTAGCGTAGCTGGTTGAGGCACTATGCTACAAGCTGGAAGGTCATGGGTTCAAGTCCCGATTAGGTCACTGCATTTTTTCAACTGACCTAATCCTTCCAGCTGCACTATGGCCCTAGGGTCGACTCAGCCTCTAACAGAAATGAGTACCAGGAATTAATTAAATAATTTTCCTGGGGAGTAAAGTGTGGCTGGCGCGTAAGGCTGAAACCTTACCTCCATCTCTGAGCTGACTGTATAGATAATGTGGGCCCCTTAACGTCTCACAACCCTATGGGCCTTCACGGCCTGGTACAGGGATAGCTTTACTTTTCTTATTATACAATTATCAGAACAGTGTTGTGTGACGGTACTAAAACCTTAATATCATTTACATACAAAAGGATGCATAAAATATAAATAAAAATAACTGTTTTGATATGAAGATGGCCATGCTATAGCTCAGGCAGTTAGTCACCAGCTTCCTCTGCTGAGGCCCAGGTTTGATCCCAGGTCGTATCATATGGGATTTGTGGTGGACAAAATGGCACCGAGGCAGGTTTTCTCTGAGTACTTTGGCTTCCCCTGGCAATTCCGATTTCACAAACTACTCTATATTCATTAATCATCCTATCACCGAGATTATAGTCCTGATAGTGACAGCATCATTAAAAGAAAAAAGATATAAAGTCACTGAAAATTCACACTTAAACTTGAAAATAAATTATATATATATGGCACTACACCTTCCTGGCCTGTCAGAAGCCAAATCTGGTAAAAGCATTACTTATTACTTCTGAGGAAGACTAATTTTTAGTACTTATTGAAGTATGCTGTGATTAACTACAGAAATAAAAGGGTAAACTCCCCATTATTCAGCATATATGGGGATGGGATGATCCAGTTATATGAATCTGCCAGTTGCATGAGGAAAATTTACAGACCCAATTTTTACATAATTTTCACCTTTCTTCAGACTTTTCCATACTTCCATTTTGTTTCAAAAGTCAAAACAATTCATTTTCAATTTTTCATGTGGCAGTCTTCACATGTGATATAACAGATTGATGGGTAAAAGACTTTGGATTTACTGCAATATAATCACAAATTCAACTACCCTGTACTGTAATCATGGATCACTATGACTATAACAGTAACTGCATGAGAACACTGGGCAGCACTGGTAATGGCAGCTGGGAGAACTATCATGTGGCAGGTGAACATAAAAGTGCTGCCACTCTGTCTTAGAAATAACTTTATAAAAATTGTAAATTTTCTTTGAAATTGTTGCTGGTTCTGTGAGAATTCTGGATGCTTCAATACCAGATAATTGGGAATTCATACTTTATTTTAACGGATTTGCTCAAAGCATTGCTAGGCAACGGCTTGATAAACACCCAATGATATGCATATACAACAATAGGACAAATGTTAATATCTCATTGCTAGGCAGCAGCCAGTGTGCCAATGGACTGGCAAGATAGCAATCATGTGACTTGTGTTTTCTGTGTGGACTGTGCAGAGCCTGTATAACGAGGATCTGTTGTAGCTCAGATTAGTGTAGTGCGGTGCAGTGGAGAGTACAAGGATGAGAATGGAGCATGTCCTTAAATGTTTGGTTGAAGGTCAAATGGGATGTTTCCATTGCATTGAAGCACACTCTGATTTGGGTTGGTAGTGACGCACCCATGATTCAACTCCAGTAAAAATCCTGTTAAACATATCTTTTCCTTCATCTGCAAACTGTAAGAGATGTTGCAAGGACACATTTAGTTGATTAAGTTTTTCTCAGTCCTTCAGTTCTCTGGGCACCTACAGTGCACACATTTTCAGAAACTTCAAACAATCGTGCATTATGTTGTATGCTAAGCCATGGGAATACACTAATGCAGTTGCTACGCTGTCTATCGTTATTCTCCTGGAACGCTTCCACTCACTGCACAGTTGCTTCTGTCGCAATCTCAACATGGTGACCTGACTGGGTATCATCTGTTGACTTTAGAACGTCCTTGAGAGAATTTCTCAACCCAGTTGTGAACTGTTTTATGCGACAAATACTTCTCATCATGAACAGCAAACACTGATTTATGAATATCCCTTTGACTGAGTCCTTTAGCCCACAAAAAACACACAACAAAACACTGCACTTCTGTAGCACAGTCACCATTTTGACTACTGAAACCATCCTCTGAACATGCATATGTGTGTCTGCCACCTAGATTGTCACAAAGCTGGACTGTGCTGCTACCTAGCAATACACATAGAAAACATATTATGTCCATTACAGCTGAGCTATTTATGGACTCTCCCCCATAGATATTGAAGCCTGTACTATCCCTTAACATCTATACATTTTACTGTTTGACTGATTATAAATAATTTACTTGCTCAAGACATCACATTTTCAGCAGATGAATTCTTAATATATACATCACTTTTCAGGCTGGTCCCTTGATAGTCACGTTTATCAAATGTATGATCCTAGCAGAACTACTACTATATTTACCTGACTATGACTCCAATGTAAAGCTATCAATTAAATTCACAACTAGCTGTATGGAAATGGAACTGAGGTCAACCAAAACCGGTCACTGGACACAATCTTAAACTCTTTGAAACTTTATTTTATGGGCATAATGTGATGTCAAATACTGCATGGGTATTAGAACTGTCATTATTTTAAGGAAAACACGTTTTAATGAGCCATTGCCTTGCAAATGGACTTCTGCTTGAATGAACAAGTGTGGCTCCCACAGTGTATTTTGTTTGGAGTTTCTAAAAACATTCAGGCTTTGACTGGTACCAACATCTATACAAGATAACCTTGTCATCAGTTTCAATTTGACACTGCAGATGTGTAGGCCTTCACGTTGCATACCATGACACTTTCCTGCTACAATTACCTACACATGACATTACGCTCCAATGGTTTAAGCACCTCACAACCGACTTTCTCTAAGAACCCCTTTAAATATCGCCTTCCCGTATCCTTCTCGGTCTTCAGAGCAACATTTTACAAGCGGTTTCCCCATCAAAATGCACACATTTACTGTTCTCCCAACCAGCATGTCACACCCTCAGAGACACACTCATTCTTAAATGAATTCCAAGAAACAAACTGTGAAGCAAAATTATACAAATGGAAATCAACAAATATTCAATGAGACTTTTTCTTGTTAAAATATTTATCTTTCTTTTGTGTTCTCATTTCAGTAGTAATGCACTGTAAATACATATATTTTTTCTGATTTATGACACATATTATAAACACACAGGACATTTCATGTGAAATGTTCTTTGTATGTATAATTAACTCACTCACTCATGGAGCTGAGCACTTCTTGAGAAGCTGCAAACTGTGCAGGTACTCAAGAACTTTTCAGCATTTTATGGAACCAAAAGGTTTATTACCATGTTCAAAAGAGCCCTCCACTGGTCCCTATCCTGTGCCAGATCAATCCAATCAATACCATCCCACCCTATCTCTCTAAGATCCATTTTAATATTATCCACCCACCTGTGTCTTGGTCTTCCCAGTGATCTCTTTCCTTCTGGTTTTCCCACCAATATCCTATATGCATTTCTCTTCTCCATCATTCATGTTACACGCCCTGCCCATCACATCCGCCTTGACTTGATCATTCTAATTATACTTGGAGAAGAGTACAAGTTATGAAGCTCCTCATTATGCAGTTTTCTCCAGCCTCCCATCACTTCATTTCTCTTCAGTCCAAATATTCACCTCAACACCCTGTTCTCAAACATTCTCACAGTCTGTGTCCTCCCTTAATGTCAGAGACCAAGTTTCACATGCATACAAAACCACATGCAAAATTATAGTTTTGTACACTCTAATTTTTATGTTTTTAGACAGCAGAAGAGAAGAAAGAAGGTTCTGGACTGAATGGTTGCAAGAATTATCTGAATTCAATTTCCTCTTAATTTCCTCCTGAATCAGGTTTTGATTTGCTATAGTCGTTCCCAAATAATGTATAATTACCTATGTTACTGAAGTGAAACCTGTCTGAAAAAGAATAAAAGTATCTAGGTTTCTTCATATTCCCCATCATAAATAAGTTTTACCCATACCACAGTTATATTTCTATCTAACAAATTAATGTCAAATGCATATGTACATTATGTATTTAGCTCATTCAATTACAGTTGTTCCTCATTCTCTGGGCTTTCTGATAGTGTATTATAAAAGCAAATTTAAGTAAGTGGGAATAAAGCATTCTTTTGGTTCAGCCCAATATGAATCAGAACTGTATCAAATATGGTATCTACTATACATCTGCAGCATTTACATTTTATTTAACCTCATAAGCATCCTGGACATTCTAAATTCAACCCATAGCACTTCACTGTTAACAGAATCAAAAGTTTCTAAAAATACAGAAAATACAGATGTGGCACCACAGATCCATTATACTATTGTCCCTTCTACATTTCCCTCAGACACAAAAGGTCTGATCAGCAGCTGATCTATTACACGGAAATCTGCACTGATGATCATCAATAACTTAATTCACAAATGGCAACTCTGGGAAAAGGTCATACAAAATACGGTATGATAACAAAAGTGAGACTGGTCACAAATTACTCAGTCGAGCTGGCTGAGGATTTCCCATGTGAGGTGTGGGTAAGAGCTACTAGGAAGGGAGGGCTTGTTCTCCCACACTACTACCCTAGCTTGCCTGCTGGCGTCCCTCATCTAATGCTAGTGTAGAACAGGTAATATGGCCAATATGAATTGAACAGTGGGTACAGTAAGAGGAGTGCAAGAAGGGAGGAAAGACGGAGTGTGGGTCATTCCATAAGAATTTTTGCTGAGCTCCTTCCGGTTAGGTTTATCTCTCATTTTATAAATAGGTATAATAATAGATTATTTTCAGTTATTGTAGCAATTCTTTCTTATTCCAAAGAGAGACTCTTGACTCTCTGAAATTAGTGTTCTGCCACCCACTTGGATTAGTTCTGAATAAATCAATGAAATTCATTTTCCTCAGCCTGCATCCCAATCTAGAAATGGAAGTACAATACCATATGTTGATTCACCTCTAACAACCATTTTGCCCTCAGGTGTGAGAGTGACAGTGTCTCCCTGAACTGGGTCGCAGATGGCTGATGTGACAGGAAGTTCTTGAATTGCTGGAGACTTTGTAAAATCAACAGTGTCCCAGTCCACACTAGGGGAGAAGCCTTTGTAGTCATTACGCTGCCAATGTGAAGTACTCTCCTCTTCTGATACCACAATCCTCCCTGCAAGTAACATTTCCTCACTCTGTCACATTGCATTGGAGTTGCTAGGGTGCGAGTTTGAAGAATTCCCACCAGTCACCACAATCCTCCCTGCAAGGAACATTTATTCACTCTCTCAAATTACATACAACTAACTAACTGCAGGGAACAGAGTCCTTCTTCAGAAGCTGATAGGCATTAAGCTGGATAAAAAATCTCCTGCATTTATAATACCCAAACTTCACTAGGCATTCACAAAAAAATGGAAACTGTTCTGTATCCTGGGCCAGATGAATCCAGTCCACATTATCAAGATCTATTTCCTTTATATCCATTTCAACACTAGCCTCACTTCCCCACCTATTCTCTTTTCCTTAGGATAATATATAATCATTTGCTGGGTCAATGACACCCTTATCCCATTTCAACTCCTGTGTTCCTAATGAATGTAACTCTCCATATTTACTTGTATAATTTCCTCCACACCACCTCTTTAACACTGAAAGCAGTGGGGGAGGGGGCATTATGCATACTATTTTTTAAATGGTTTTTGGTGCTAAGTAGCCAAAACTATCACATTTCTATGAGATTTCATTTCAGATAGATTTTTTCTTCTCTACTCAGATTCTCTGCAAGTGTCATCCCAGTTGCACAATTATGATGACATTCCATCTCTTCCTCATTTTAAGTAAATACATAAATGAAACATCAGTGCTAGAAATCATATCCAGCAACTCCTCAAAGTGTTTTATGTCTGCCCCTTCCAACCCCTGGGAAAATATCAATAAAGTCATACTAATATCCTTAACAAATAACCTTTAACTGCTTCTGGGACAGCCAACAATTACCAAATAACTGTCCCTAATAAATTGCCTTTAACTGCTCTGGAAGGGTTGTTATATATCATAACAAAAGAGGTTCATTATACACAAAGTTACATACCAGCACAGATAACAGTAAACCACCTTCTCGTACAACTGCAGTTAAAATGATCTGTATATTTCTTTCCCAAAACCAAAGGGGCAGGGGGGGGTGCGGAACTTGGGCAAAAAGGTATACTAAGTAAGTAAATATGATTTCTTTTAGTGATTTTGTTGCTAATCTTTGGTTTCTGCCCATCAGTGCAACAGGATGCTCAAATACAATATTATGAATAGTAGTCATACGAACAGCATATAGACCTACATGAATTGTAAGAAGAAACTGTTGCACTGTAATGCAAATATAAATTTTAACAGAACATGTCTGAGAATTAAACTCATACCGAAATATGAGCACATAAAAGTATCAACAGATTATGAAGCAGCGAAAAAAACACAAACACAAGCTCCAGCATTAAGCATCAAGAATAAAATAATATTCTCATACAAAAAGAAACAACAACTAAACACATAACTTTATCACATCCACATACACAACTCAAACACATGACAACAATATCATACAATCTATAAACCAGAAATTACAATAAGAAATAAAAATTACAATGGAAGCAACAACAGAAAATGTGCAAGTTAAGTAATCAAACAACAAACACAGTACACAATAAAACAAATTACATAAGAAAATAACATGCAGACATATAAAAATAGCAGATTCATAAAATAATGTTACAACTTTGCATTTCACAATAAATATTTATTATAGATTATAGGAACATGGATGCCGCAAGTGGAAAATAGTGTGGGAATGAAAAAAAGAGTTTTGTTCTCAAACAAATGTATTTTAGCGTGAACAACGATAATGTAACAGCATTGCAAAAAAATTACTTGAGATCTAGTGCAGTGTGATGGTTTCAAAAAATGAACAACTGTCTGAAGATGGCCAAGTAGGGCCGAAACATGTAGCAATTGATTGTGATTTTAACGTTATCTTAAATTATGGAGAGACTGCGAATAATTTTAAGTTGAATTAAAGATGAAAGTGACTGAGGGAGATATCAATGCAACAGGATGCCCAAATACAATATTTTCATTTCTGTGTTCTGTTGTGTTTGCTGCAAATGGAAATACTTTACAATACCATCGATAAAACTATTTAACATCTAATGTGTTTTACTTTCTACAACATGTTTCAACCCTGACTACCGGGTCATCTTCAGGTGGAAAAATACCTAAAAACATCAGTTTATGGAATTGCTACACCTATATTCTATTTAACTTTGGCCCTTGGTCATATATTCATATTTTGGATGTGCTGTTGATTTGAATAATCATGCTATTTAATAAAATATAAATATAAAAAATTAAAATATGCAGGCAATACAATTAATTAAATATAACATAAGTTTTGTGTGTGTGTGTGTGTGTGTGTGTGTGTGTGTAGAAGTATATGTAAATGTAGCTGGACGTATAAGGTGCACTTTTTGTGCATATGACTTTATTACTTGTCGTTGGGTTATACTTGTTGCCTTGGTTAAAATATTTATAACAAATAACATGCAGGAAGTTCATGGTTTTCTGTCATCATGGTATGTTAACTTGATGGTACTTGATATCTGGAGTCTGGTCATCACAGTCAGACGTTAGCGTATCAGAGTTTCTCTTCATTGCATGTGAGATGATGTGTATTAGTAGTCTGTTCTGTCAATTCAGTTGGCATTGTGGTGTTATATAATCAGATTTGGCACTCCATGTAAAGGATTCCTTGTTATGGGGGTTGATCTTGCAACTGATATTATAATTTCTTGTGCCTTCATTGTGCTGGCATTTCTTCTCATGTTATCTGTAGTTAGTGTTGTGTTGTAGTTCAGCTAAGAGGTTAGATGCAAAGGGTATATACCAATGAATGAGAAATGACAGAATGATTGTGAATGGTGAGTAGGAAGGGATGTAGGAGATAATGGTCGCAGTGTATTTACATGACAACTGTACTATCCTATGATTTGTCCACAGGGGCTAAGGAAAATGATGATCCTCTCAGCCAGGATGGTCAGGCTTCAGACTGAAAGCAGGGACATCCTATATATATATATATATATAGAGGAATGAAGGTCATTCACTTTCTGCAGTCAATGAAAGTTACAACAATTACACAGCATTACAGAGATGAGTAAGAACGCCTTAACCGCCATGCAAATAGAAAGCCACTGAATTCCATAGATTTTAAGCATTCAACTAACCTAACCACTTGACACTACGGGCACCAACTATTCCTGGAGCTATTACCCGAATTGGGTAGCCATGATCTCTTGGAAGGGGCTCTCCATTTATTTCATAAGCCAAAATCACTTCAGCCTTTCGATTCATGGCCTTTTCTATAGGTATAGATGCTCCATATGGTAGATTTGCTGCATCTGTGTCCAGACCCTCAAACTGTAAACAGATGACAAATATAAGAATCTCACCAACATCCAGTTAACAACACGATCTCAAAAACAAAGAACTAAAATTATATTCTACATATTTTTACACAATTTCTTTATTTATCCAGAAAGCTAGGCTTACAGTATCCATGCATGGGGGCACAAATGCACATGTTTGCCACTCCCATAACTTCTGAATCAACAGATTTATCTTCATGAAATGCAGAAACCCAATACCATTACAGACCATCCAATACTACCTTCTTTTTTAATTTATCATAAATAAAACCAAAATGTTAACCGTGCAAACTTTTTAGGTAAGAATAACGTGGGTGTGAAATCTTTTATATTTTTTAAATAAGTCTATGGTTTCAATACTCATTAATATAAGTAACACTAAAAAATACATACTCTGATCACTTCATAAATCTTTGATCATTTCATTTCATAAAAGTTAAAAATAACTGTCCAATTTACATAAAATTTGAAGACAACCAGTCCAAGAATCATCTTTTTGAGATTCCACTGTAGAAAGTTTGAGGAAAGATAAATGAATGCACAGTTACAGAGGCTACTGGATAATATTAATATACGAGTACTCTATAAAGAGATGAAAAAATTTAAAGAAAAGGAGGTGTTGTAAGTATTGATTATGCAGTCCTGCTTTTATTTGGGACATTATTAGGCATTCTCTACTTAGCTCACGTCTGCTCATTTGTCTGTGACCTAGTATCGGTGCTAAACCACTAGTCACATATTTCTTATATTCAATGTGGGACACTTTCACTAAGTGTTGTCGGGCAATTCCAGTTTGGGTTAATATCAGCCAAAGGTAACCAACACTTTACATGAAAACCTATGTGAATTTCTGTAAACATCTTTAAATGTAGCTCCCTAAATATTTATTGGAGAGAAAAATATTTCAGACACACTTTTTCTATTAAGTCTCCTGGATTTTGAGATAACGAAACAAAAGGAATTTTTTGGTCTAGCATGTCATAACCTGAGAATCAGTGGAATGATATCATAACATTTTACTGCACATATGTGTTGCTCATGTCTGTCTGTGCCCAAGTATCACAACCTGAACCACTGGACAGCTTTTTTTAAATTCAGCAATACTGATTTTCAGCCATCATGATACATAAGATCCCTGTGCTTAATTAGTTAAGCACTATGCCTCAGACACATAAGGGGAGTGGAGGTACAGCTCCACCATTCTTGACCTCGGCACTAGATGGAAGTGGGTAGGCAGATTAATGCGTGCACCTGCCGCTTTACCCCCAAGGAAACTACCCCCGGTACCATTTGGATAGGAAGCTGCACTGCTCCCAGAACGAGGCTGGATACTGCGGAGAAGAGAAAAATCTTGCATAGCCAGGAATCAAACCTGGGATGTCCAGCCTGTAACCCGTTGCTATACTGACTAAGCTATCACAACTCACCATGACTCATAATAAAGTACATTTTAATAATGACCCTAGACATTTTCATTATATCACAAACCATTAGACCTTTTCACATATACCACAAACCATCAAAAATACTTTTAAAGAGACTGTAAGCAAGCTAAAAAACTGCAGTGAACATTGTAGATTATTCCGTCTCCAATTTATTTTTAACTGGTTCTTATATTACCAATGGCTAACAAATGGAGAATGTGATTTGTTTTATACATTCTTATTATGTCATAACATATACCATTAGATGAGAATATTTTTTTTTATTCAAATGGCCAAATATCTATATTACGTTAATATAAATAATATTGTGACATGTTGACCCCTACCTCCCCAGCGGTATGTGGCGGTAACGTAACGCTCGCGTTACTACGGTAATAGGCGAGTTCCCGCCCCACCACTCCCCTCCGCGGTGACGTCACCGAGGGATATCGCGGTCGCTAGGCAACGCGAGTCAACAGCGGCGACGTTACGGTAGTAACAGCGGTTACCTCCGCTAGCGTTACATAGCAACACAGCGCCAGGCCACAAGGGTGCCTATTACGTGGCCGTATTGTCCGATCGAGGTTACATAAGGAGCAGCGAAGGCTATTCACAGTCAGTTGTACTGTAACAGTCGCCGAGTCAAGACGTAAAGTCAGCCAGTCAGTTGTATTGTGGCATTTGGAGTGTACTAATTGTGATACTGCAGATAGCAGTAATCGTAAATCTGTAATTTGGGTGATTGTAAGAGCGAGTGTGAAATAAAATTCGCTACATCGAATACATCGAGAATTTATTTGTCGCGATATACGCCCGATACGCGACAACTGGTGTCAGAAGTGGGATTAGAACTTACACACGTGATCAACGAGATTCATACTCAAAACACATGATAAATTGGTGTCAGAATTTTTATGAATTTAAACACGCCTGACAAATAATTGGATTATTGTGCATCGAGTATTTGACTGCTACAAAATGAAGAAACAAGATATGCAGCGAATAATCGAAATGCTGGCTAGGATGGAGGCCGATAGAAAGATCGAGAGGGAAGAAAGGAAGAAAGACCATAAGGATTTCCTAGCCAGAATGAACGCCGACTCGAAAGCCTGGCGGGAAGAAATGGCCGCCTGGCGAGAAAAGACTTCCGCGGAGACGAGAGCAACCCCAGCAGCGGTGGCCCAACAAGAAGAGGTCCCCATAGTGATACCGGTCGGAGTGACGACGGCCTGCCAAGGAATGGAGGCACGTCCAGAAGAGGAAGAGCCGACTTCAGCGAACAGGAAACCTGAGGCGGCAGATCTACGAGAGGTACCCATAGAAGACGCCGAGGTAATGCCGGTCGGAGAACCGAAGAAGAAAAGGCGTAGGGACCGAAAGCGACGAAATATAAAGAATTCGACACGGGAAAACTGTGGACCCCAGAATAAATTGGCCGTCGTCAGCAGCAGGGTGTCCCGCTCTGCAAGAGTGGCATGGCGCAAGAGGAACATCTTCAGGAAATCTTGGACCCTAGGAAATCATGAACCCCGGATGAAGTTGGCTGCCATCTGCTGGAAGACATCCCGTCGCGCGACAGTGGCACGACGTTGGAGAATTGCCTTCAAGAAGGAAACTCCCCAGGGAACCTTCGGATGCCAGCGGAAAGAAGTGACCGCCACCGGAACGAAGAATACAGAGGAGGATAAATCTTGGAAGTACCCTCAATGCAACGCTGGCATAAAGGACAAAGGTCTGAAACGGCGACTACGAGTCAGCAACCAATTCAAGGACCTAGGCGGCGGAGAGCCGCGATATGTGAAGGAAGCAGACATGAGAAAAACTGCAGGACTGCAGATCGCCAAGCGAGTAGCCGGATTTTCTGTCTGCCTACGACACGGCAAGGATTGGACACTGTGGAGGGGTCGACCCCCTCCAAAACGAAAAAAGAAGCAGGCACAGAAAAGGAGCCGGTAATGTAGAAGAACCGGCCTCCCCATAGAGAGTGAATGTGCCATAGAACGAAAGTGATGGATGAATGGGACACGACTGGATCTTCTGGCGAGCTGAAAGGAAACCGCTCGAGACGAGCTTTGTCTTAAGAGGGGAGCGGATGTACCGGACGAAGAATAGTCGCTATAAGAAGAGTAGCCGCAACAACAGGAGACACTGCAAGAACAGCCTCCGAGGAAAAGGAACGGGGATGCACCGTTAGGCTATTCGGGACGAACAGCCTTAAGGAGGGAGCAGTGTGACATGTTGACCCCTACCTCCCCAGCGGTATGTGGCGGTAACGTAACGCTCGCGTTACTACGGTAATAGGCGAGTTCCCGCCCCGCCACTCCCCTCCGCGGTGACGTCACCGAGGGATATCGCGGTCGCTAGGCAACGCGAGTCAACAGCGGCGACGTTACGGTAGTAACAGCGGTTACCTCCGCTAGCGTTACATAGCAACACAGCGCCAGGCCACAAGGGTGCCTATTACGTGGCCGTATTGTCCGATCGAGGTTACATAAGGAGCAGCGAAGGCTATTCACAGTCAGTTGTACTGTAACAGTCGCTGAGTCAAGACGTAAAGTCAGCCAGTCAGTCGTATTGTGGCATTTGGAGTGTACTAATTGTGATACTGCAGATAGCAGTAATCGTAAATCTGTAATTTGGGTGATTGTAAGAGCGAGTGTGAAATAAAATTCGCTACATCGAATACATCGAGAATTTATTTGTCGCGATATACGCCCGATACGCGACAATATATTTATAAGTTACAGTATATTTGCTGAGTAAATATGACTTCATTTTGGTAATATTTTGACACTTCTTTGACTTCAGGGACACAGACACAGACACGGACAGTGCACGTGCGCACATATATGCATGCACACGCACACATAAACACACTACCTGGACATGTTCCACACCAGGATGGTCTTCTTCAAGCCCAGCAGCTTTCAATACATCATACAACCGAGCACCAGACCATGTTGCATTTCCAATAGCTGCAGGTCCCCAAGAAAGACCTTTTACTGGTTTCACCTGAAAGATTTACAGTATTCTCCTCACTGACTGAAATTTTCAAACTTGAACCAAGTAAGAGAAGCAACTCTAGTACTGGGTATATAATTTGAGCCTTTCATTGCTTCCAAGGTAACATATAAACAGAACCTGACTAATCTTCCGGTACTTCAATGTACTATGTACAAGTAAAATCTCAGAGATTCTTGGAAAATATGTGTTCTCTGGAGTACACCTGTCTAACCCTGTTCCTAATATAACATGCAAAACAGAATTCAATTCAATTCAGCCATTCCTTCCAGTTTATGATTTCTGCATTTTGTAATATGATTTTACATTAATCACCTAGCTACTTCTTGTGGTATCTTACCATTGAAACACTAATAGGAACACCTGTTCCACATTCTTGAATCGTATCTGTCACTACTACCACTAGATATTTTGAATAATGGAACTGCACACGTGCATATGCGTCAGCCTGTGTTGTCCCATCCCAAGCTCATCATTAGCGTGCATGCTGTCTAGAAGTTCACTTCTGAGATATAACACTACTATTCTTGTGATAATTATATTAGGAAAGATATGGTGGGGGACATGTAACTTGGAATTGAGAACGAAGAAACAGATCATAATTTTTTTACCAAGGAAACAAGCCTGATGACTAAGAAAGAAGTAAGAGGCTCATACTGTGACATAACAACTGGAAGAAATTGTCTGTTGCTAGGTTATGACACAGTAAACACGTGATGACACTATTAAAATAGCAATGGCCAGTTAACATGTGACAGTGGCAACAGTTACTCACACAACAACAGAGGAACTGTTGGAAATGGTTCTCTCTGTTGGGGCCATGCTGAGGCTCTGTAATGAGCAGTAGATATATTCATGCTGAAACAATGGTGCAACATAGCATTTACACAGAAAGACTGACCCCTCCACTCACTGAAGAGGAAGTCCCACTTCTAACAGTCATACATATCTAGGACAGAACATACATCTTGGTCATCGATCTTGGTGAGATTTGAAGCCAAAAATGTGTTTGTGAGTGCCAGCTGCAATTAACCAACTGACCGGTTGCTGCAGCTGAGAGTTACCAGCCAGTGAGGACGAAGCCGCTGCACATGAAAGATGAGGAATATGCATTGTTGGGAGCCGTTCCAATGCAATGGCTAATGATGACAAACTAAGAAGAATTGGTATGTTCTATACTGAATTGTATAGTGTGTACATTAGCGATAGTGTTATAATTACTTGCAGTTACAAGTTATAAGTGTCCAATAAATCCAATTACCAATCCAGATCCTTTAGGTAGTCACTAAAATCGTGATAACTGGTGTCAGAAGTCACACTGAATTGACTGAATACCACAATGGATAGCTATATCGTCACACTACAGAAATGGAGCATATGATGGAATGCCTGCTGGATGAAATAAGAACCAACTGAGAAGAAATGAAGGCCAATTGAGAAAAAATTAAGGCCAACCAAGAAATGACAGAAACCCAGATATGTTCTCTCACCTCCTTGATGGATGTCAACGATGCCAAGAGAGAATAACTGGGAATGGACGGAGGCATAGATAAAAAGTAGCCAATAAAAGATGAGGCTGCAATAAACTCCATGTGATCTGAACTGCGAGAGGCCATGAAAAATTGGGTGGAGTACACAACTTTGTAGAACAGACTCACGTGTTGTGAACCAGACTGAACTAGCAAAGGATCAATTCTAACAGCATCAGGAGGCTGAGACTGTTAGTTGGTTTGCAACTTATAACATTTTTAACCAGTCCTCAGAAAACTATAAATTTCAGTTGGAAGTTGTAATATTGCAACTATGCTACCTCACTCATTTCACTTCTGCGATTGCCAGCACATTGCACAGCAGCTGTCACTGTGTATTTTGGAAATTTAGTCTTGATATCATGAAGCGACAAAAATATGGTCTTCACACCAACGCCAGTTATCTCCAAGCTGTATGTTTCAGGATCCACTTCTGGCACTGGCAGGTGGTTTCGCACATAAAACAGGTCACTGCAAGAAATGAACTTTAATTAAGCAAGAGTTGAGGTTCTCAAGCAGGCATTGTGAAGGGTATTCCTTTGGAATGTGCCACCACATGGTCTGGTAGAAGTTTACCACTTCTTCCAGACTAAACAGCATCACAACCCAGAAGATGGTATTCTTTAGATCTTTAAGTTGTCTTGTTAACTAACAACACTGTACCAAATGCAGAGGTTATGTAACATCAAATAATATATGGAATAAACCAAAGGGGATTAAGGAAGAAAAAGTAATGACATATTTTATGAGACTATCCTGGTTTTTGGTTGATGAATGGGTTTATATCTGGTACAAACATACTGATTATTTATGTCTGTCAACCTACTAAACACATACACAAATTAGCAAAACTATACAAGCATCACTCCAGTTGAAATGATTCTTATATGCCAGATTAACAGTTATGCTGCCTAAGTCAGTCTTCTGGAATATTTTTTGCTTAGTTGGGGGTGCAGTCCAGTTGAGTCCACTTGGCACGTCGGCCACTGATTGGCCTATTGTACCTGCCCCGGGTGATTATGATGATGGAGAATCTGGTGGAATGAAGATTGGCAGGGGAAACTGAAGTACTCGGGGAAAACCTGCCCCAGTGTCACTTTGTCAACCACAAATACCACTTGACCAGACCCAGGATCGAACACAGACTGACGCGGTGGGAAGCCAGCAACTAACTGCTTGAGCTATGGCGTGGCCAGTCTTCTGGAATTAGGTCCTGTCATTTCCACCACATCAGAAGTAACATTTATTTTACCATAATTCAGTCACAATCATGGAATTTTTTAAGAGAAACTGCAAAAGATCACCAAGAAGAAACCCTGTCAACAAATTTACGCCTTGGTCAGGATTCAAACTGAAAGTTTCTGAAATGCAATTTAGCTAATGCTCTACTGCTCCAATTAGTGATCAAGTGAGTTAAGCCTCTATGATATCGTATTCTCCACTGCAATGTGCATACGCTCTCTCTCACAAACACACATGCACGGATGCACACACAGACACACAAAATATTTCTTAAAATTCACCTGTATAGCCATCTAAAATTCATGCTACACCTTACGCAGACATGCATGCACATGTCTTGTATACCTACGAAGGAGTGATAAAGCTGTCTACCAACAACTGCAATGGAGGTTCTGCATTAAAAGGCTTCACAGAAGCTGGCTTTAAAGCTGGATGTCTCCTTGGTTCAAGCTCATAAGGATCTTCCATGTTTGAAAGAATATCAGAAGATTCATCCTCCTTCAAATTACCTAAAACAAAGTGTATATTAATTAAATAATTCTATGCTGTATTGCTAAGTCTTACTGTACTGATTTGTGTTTGTAGGTCATATTTCAGTTATACAACAACTCTGTGGCCAAGAGTAGTGCTACTGACTATGGAAGGTATGTCAGACTACCTCTTGCAAAACTGAGTTAACAGAGAATGACACTGTGCCTTACATAGATGCAGAAAAGTTAGAAAACTGAAAATTTTACTTGGCTGTGAAAACTCATCCAGAAAATCTGCTGCTAATTATTGGGCAGACTTAATCCAGAAAGGCTGCTTCATTAGTTCCAGCAGTTCATTAGCAGTAAAAATGGTAATGCTGGCTTTAATTCTTTGGTTAGTTCTGTTTCTTTAATGTTAATGTTCAGCACCTTGGGATAGCAAATCTTAAACCTTCTGGTACTATAGGCATAGAAGTAATTTTAACTTGGGATAATGGTATTAGTTTTGAATGAACAACACTCTGGCAAGTGTATGACACATGTGTTTTGTTGTAACAGTTGTGCAATGCACAGCCAGTATATGTTAAGAACTCTGAGCAAGCTGGTTCTGTGGCGACATATCTGACTCAGTTCAGACAGGTACCCAGTATGAATTTTTTCTACTGCACTTGTTACCTTATGAATATCATGACAAATGCTAGAGCCAGAACCTGCCTGACTGAAGCCCTACTACTGTCTTATCAGCTTCAACCATGCAGGGCCAAAGTTCTTCATTCTATGCCCAGCTAGAGCTGGGTATTGAAGAAGTATGTGGTAGGAGGATTCCTCCTCCTGTTCACATTTTCTGCATATAAAATTATATGAGAGATTGATACTATATATGTGCCATCTCAATGCACAGCGGCCAGTAAAGAGCCCCTTACCTCTCTACACTGTTTCCTGTCCATTGATAGTAGGTATCTAGACAGTTTTACAAAAGCCCTTTAGTGAAGAGCTTCTAACAACAACAAGAGTGCCTGAATTGAATGTTCTGTGATGTGTGCTGTTGCATTAAAGTAAAAGTAAAGGTATCCCTGTAACAGGCCATGGAGGCTCATTGGGGTATGAGATGTTGAGGTTCCCACATTTTCTAGACAATCGGCTGTCAGCCTGATGCGCCGACCACCCTTTACCCCCATGAATATTCCTGGTACTCATTTCTGTCAGAGGCTGAGTCAACCCTAGAGCTGGATGGATTAGACAAATTGAAAAAATCCACCTCATCAGAATTCGATCCCATGACCTTCTGGCTTGTAGCATAGTGCCTCAACCAACTATGTTACTGGAGGGGGGGGGGCTGTTGCATTATCCTGCTGGAAATATGGGTTATTCTTTTGCCTGTAAATTATTTATTCAAAGAAGGGTTACAAAAATGTATTTACTTTTTGAATTCTGTCATGAAGGAATATGGGGCCTGTGATTCTTCTAGTATACACAGCTCACCATACTCCATTGTTAGATCATGTTGTAATGGGACATGGTAGATTATCATGGGGTTTTCAGTATCCCAATGTTGTGCCTTCTGTGAGCTTTTTGTAATAAATGAGATGAAACAAAGCTTCATACATCATAAAAAGAAGGTGAATCATGACTATATCTGAAAAGCCATACAGAAGTTAAGTCTCAAAACTGGATCTGCAGTCTGAAGATGATGCACCATCAATATTTTGTACGAACAAAATCTTGGGATGTTTATAGCTCTAGGAAGAGATGCTTCAGGAAAGCCGGTATTTGTGACAATTAACAATGTTTT
The DNA here is from genome assembly GCF_002891405.2 of Cryptotermes secundus. Taxonomy (NCBI): domain Eukaryota; kingdom Metazoa; phylum Arthropoda; class Insecta; order Blattodea; family Kalotermitidae; genus Cryptotermes; species Cryptotermes secundus. The sequence continues at coordinate 1,083,572 of NW_019727389.1, read as the reverse complement.
TTTTTGTTTTAATTCAGTAAGTCTTGGGAGACTTTCTGATGTAGCACAAGCTCTGATTGAACTCCCTGTCAGCAATGGATCTGGTTTCATGCCCCTCTTCGTACAACAACACATGGTTTTTCTGGGTAAAAGTGAATCCAGATATGCCACACAAATTTATGAAGATTTTTTCACCTGGTATAATTCTTGAAAAGAAACACATAATACACAATATCATACCTCACAAGTGCTCATCATAAACACAAAATATGCACATTACTGACTATTCACAAGAAGGAATGTGCGGCAAATGATAGATATTAAGTGCGCATTTATTACAACAGTGGCAATGTATTATTTATTTTAACTGCAAATGGGTTTTTACCCAGTGGCAGTGGTACTACAATAAGACACAACACATAAATAACACACAGCACACAAAACTACACAAACAATAAAGGATCCACTACATACAATGAATATAATTGCAACTACAACAAATACAATTACAACCACAATTATATCAATTAATATTAATAAAAATATGCATACTATACATTAAACAATAACAGTAATGAAATATGTAATGTCATGAACTGATGCACTTACATTTCACCTTCCACTTCACTACACTTATGTACCCTTCACATCCTCACAACTTACTTCACCTCACCTCACCACATTTCACGGCATTTTTTTGATGATTTCCCCCACACCTTCTCATTGCCTTACTTATCACTTTCCTTACCCTTTTCCTAAAATTACTTGGCTTACAGGAGAGAGTCCCTAAAGCATCTGCAGGTAGTTGGTTCCAGAGCTGGATGGTTGTATTTACAAAGGAATATTTTTTGATATCTGTCTTTTGCTTTCTGCTCCTGATTTTCCTATCATGACTGACACTGCTCAGATAGAATGGTCTTTGTCATTTATCATATATAGCCTTCCAAGCCCGTTCTCGCAAGTACACCTTGAAGAAAGCAAATATGCGAGCATCTTTCTGCGCTGTGTCAAGGTTTCCCAGTTTGAACCATTTCTATGACGTGCAAATTTAGCCACTATTTTTTGCACCCAGTCTAGCACATTCATTTGTCCCTTCATGTAAGGATTCCAGAATGCTGCCCCATATTCAAGAACTGGATGCACTAGTGATGTGTAAGCTGAACTTTTAGTGTTACTATTTCCCTTTTTAAGAAAATGCATTGTAAAATGAAGTGTTTTCCAGGCTTTTTTTCACCATGTAATTAACTTGATCAGTCCAACTGACTGTTGGCCCAGGTTCAAGCCCAGGTCTGGTCATGTGGGATTTATGGTGGACAAAGTGGCTCAGGGGCAGGTTTTCTCCAAGTACTCTGGTTTCCCCTGCCAATCTTCATCCCACCAATTGCTGCATAGTCAGTATCATCTAACACATGGGGTGGGTACAATAGGCCAGTAGTGTCCACAGTACCAAGTGGACACGGTCCCACAACAACCTGGTGTACCATTAACACACTGTGTTCAATAATGTTCTTCTAAATATGATAATTTTTAGGATGAGGCACAAGCTTGAAAAATCATATTACATATACCTACCAATTCGAAACTGTTCCAGTAGTGCAAATACATGTGGATTCTTGTGCACAGCATACAGCAACCAAAAGGGTTCTAATGACCCACCAGCAGCCATCAGTATTTTATCACCCCCTGGATGCTCTTCTACAAAGTCTGTGATGTCATATACACCTTGACCATATGTAACCCATATCCTGTCATTTTTAGTTGCATGCTCAGCTACATCCTCCAATGTATACACAGGAAGGCTCTTTTTATACTGGCCAGCATGTTCTGTTTCCACTGGAGATTCTATTTGGAGACATTTCTTTCTACCTGAAAAGGGAAAAGCAGAAAGTATTGTTGAGTATGATAGGGTTGAATTTTTATTGACTACAAACCCTTTTGCAGTTGAGAAGGGAGAAGAATAAATGGGAGGGAGGGAAAGAATGATGAAGGCACAGTATAGGGCAGAAGAAAGAGGATGAGTGGTTCTTTACATACTTAATGACAATCTGTTAATTTCAGATTACATCAGGTGTAACTTAGGCAAAATGTAAGGCCAAGTTCTACAGACACAGAACCAATGAAGAAAATACATATGAACACAAGTCCAAAAGATCCTTCCTTTCCAAGCCCCAGACCTTCTTTCTTTCAAAAACCTATGTTCCCAAAGATAAAATCAATTGGATTCAGTCGGGTGATCATGGGAGCCATGTAGTAGGTCCTTCTCTGGGAAGAACACAAGGCCAAGAACTGCTGAGCTGTAAGGTTGAAATGTGATGGGGTACCAATATACATGAACCATATTCTGCGATCACTAATGGAACATTATGTAATAACATGGGTAAATTATTTTCTAATGCTGGTAACTGTCTCCTGTTAGCTTTTGTGCTAAAACATGAGGGTCTACATTCAATAACAGCTTCAGGATTTTAATCTACCCCCAAGCAACTGTTGTGAAAATTCATTATGTTATCCATGAGGAAGCCTGTTTGGTCTGTAAACAGCACTGAACAAATGACGGCTTAACTACACACTGCTGAAGGTTAATTCCATATGTAGAGGAAGTCAGTGGTTGTCATTCATATGAATATCAATGTATCAGATGAAATATTAATCATATTTCTGTGTCTATCATATACTGGAGCAAAAATGAGAGCAGACTGCAGTTGCATTTTGAAATAGTGCAATATAAAAATATAATAAAAAAGTCACTTTATATGCAAAGTTTGAAATAATGCAAATTAAAAAAAAAATCGGCAAGAAGCACATATATGTTTCAAAACTATTAGAAAACTTGTCTCAAATTATGCGAGGTCTTGAGAAATGCATCGTTAAATAAAATGTGAAAGAACTGTACATCAACTATTCATAAATTTCAAGAATGTCAATGATTGAGTTAGGTGAGAAGTATGGTACAACCGCCTCACTGAATTCAGTACAGACATCAAAGAGGATAATTGTGAATGAGGAACTGGAAATGGGAGGAAAAAGGCAACCATATCCTATTTTGTGGTATAATCACAGAATTCAAAGGAACTGAGGAGGACCATACAAGTCTCACTGACCAGGTTAAAACAGAACCCAGGACCTCAGAAATACTAAGTATGAGTGAGTGCTAACCCATACACCATGACATAGAGTGTGCAAGTGGTTTATTGATAGAATGTTTTCCATAATCTCACACAGTTTGGATCACGCAGCCTTAATCTTTTGTCACACATCTTACTGGGAAGTAAACTTACGAAAGAGAAACGTGGCATGATACAAGCAGAAATGTTATCTACCTTCACATGACCTCACTAAAACACTAAATATTTCCTCCAAATATTTACACAACACAGCTCTGCTTCCCCTGGTATCCTTGAAAACATTCAGAGTTAACTTTACATACCTTATAAAGTGCATGTTTCAATAGAATTCCAGTTTGGGGGGATCTATTTGGCAATGCTTCACTTTCTTGTATCACTACTGTCTATATAAGAAACAGTTCTAGTATTAACAATTTCTTCCTGATTAATATATTCATTGTTTATTTAATGAGACAATACCAACTACTTATTTGGCCCTGAATGAGATATAATATGATTATGCTCAGTAAGCAAGAAAGAACTGGCTTAATTCAAGCATTATTTGATTGGAGTGAAGAGGAAAACCATGAAAAGCCTCTCAGGATAGCCGGATTTATGTCAATATTTATACTTCATGAAAAACACTAGGAGATCAGCAAGATGATTAATAAAAAACAACACACAGGCATCCTAAACATATATATCATAACATTTTCATCATAATTTAAAATAATATTTATAACATAAAAGTTCCATCTGTCTCCATTTCCTTTCACCCCATTTGCTTGGTGATTGCTAGGGTACAATCCACAAAGCAATCTACATTCAAATTATTACATTGCTAACTAACTAACTAACTAACTAACTAATTAACTGACTGACTGATTTCATAGGGCAACTCTTTCTTGAGAGGCCAACAGCTGCTCAACCACTCAAAAAAATTTCCAGCATTTTATGGAACCCAGCAGCCATCCAGAGGTCTCTATCCTCAGCCAAATGAATCCAATCCATACTCTCCATCCCATTCTTCAAAATCCAGTTCATTATTCTCCTCCCATCTACATCTATGCCTTCCTGTGGTATCTTTCCTTCTGTTTTTCCTACCAATGCCCTGTATGCACTCATTTTCTCTCACATGCATACTACATGCCCTATTTCATCTCCTTCACTTGGTCATTCTAATTGTATTGGCAAGAGTAAGTTATGAAGCTCCTTGTTATGCAGTTTTCTCTAGAGTCCTATTACACCATCCCTATTTGGTTCAAATATTCTCTTCAGCACCCTGTTCTCAAACATTGCCAATTAACAATCTTACCCTGATGTCTGAACTCAAGTTTCACACCCATACAAAACTGTAGACAAAATTATAGTTTTGTATATTTTAATCTGTAAGTTCATATACATCAGAAAAGAAGACAGAAGGTTTAATTGGATCGTAAGTTACTCATGAATAAAATTTTGATTTGTCACTGTTGTTTCCAAATATTGGAATTTGACAGTATTTTCATAGGATCTACTAGCTGTCTTTATGTTGATTGATTGATTGATTTATTTAACATCCATAACTGTTACATTATGTACAATTGGACAAGTCAGTTTTATAAAAAAATATATGAGATTAAACATCACATCAAATGACTAATAATATAAAAAACCATAGAAAAATAACATAATAAATCCTTTAAATATGATAAAACAGTGGATGAGTATAATAAGGCAACAAAAGCTAAACTATAAATTACATGCAATATCTAAAATAAATTACCTAAGTATCTTTGTTCTATTATTAAGCTAATTCTTGTAAAAATATTCTTGAAGGGAATAAAAAGCTTTGCACAACAAGTAATCCTTTAATTGACGCTTAAAAACCTTGAACTCTTGAATACTTCTTATTTGAGAGGGCAAGTTATTATACAATCTTATTCCCATGTTAATCACACTCCTTTTACAACGTGAGGTGTTACATGGTTGGACATACAAATTCTGCTTATGTACTGTGTTATAACCGTGCACATCTGAATACGAGATGTTATATATCC
>NW_019727389.1:1029538-1077340 GCF_002891405.2 Cryptotermes secundus | reverse complement strand
TTTAGAAAATGGAGTAACTTTACATGCTTGTTCATACTTAGGTTTTTGATCATTTAATTGGTTTACCATTGTTCCTGCAATTTCAACAAAAAAAAAAAACATTACGATTCTGTCCTGCATTTTGGTGGTGAGACATCAACACATATCTAGTTTACTCTGCGCCTCCTTCCAGACCAACCTCCTTATTGCATCTATCAGAGTGTGTGTGTGTTTCTTTACGTATTTATGTTATCCCGCAGTAGATCCACATCATCAGCACAGATCAGAAAGCTGATGTGTCCCATTCAATTTCAATTCCACCTGGTTTTCTTGGACCTTCCTAATGACATATTCTAATGCAGAGTTTAAAATCAGTGATGTTAAAGCATCTCCTTGTTTCAAACCATTCTGGATAGGAAAATTATCAAACAAATGTTTTCCTATATGGACTTTACTACACATTTCATTAAACACATTTTAATCAGCCTAGTTTCATAGGTATCCCAAACTCCATGAGAATACTGCACAATATTTCCTTCCTAACTGAATTATAGATGTTCTTGAAGTCTATGAATAGCTGGTGCACTGTCTCATTGTACTCAAAAATCTGATCAGTAATTGATTTATTATGTCAAAACAAACCCTGACGATCCCCAATAATTTTGTGTATGTATGGATCTAACCTCAAGAGAAGGATGTCAGATAAAATTTTGTATGAAATTGATTACAGTGATATGCCTTGATAATTTCTAGTCACTTTTATCACTCTTCTTGTAAATCAGTATAATAATAGACTCTTTCCACAGCTCAGGTAATTCTTCCTTATTACAAATAGAACTACAGTTTATGGCTCTCTGAATGTAATGTTTCATGTCCTGTTTGAATCACTTGTTGGAGTTTGATCAATACCTTTTCAACTTTGCAACAGCAACTTCAACTTCAGCTTCAAATTTTGAAGCAGTGGGAAAATTGCGCTAATGGAGAAATAAAAAAAGAACTTAAGAAAACTGCAAATGAAGACATTAATGAAATAGTGTGTTCTGAAAACTCAAGATTTTCTACAGGTGAAGTTGCTGCTAGTGTAGAAAATGAGAATGACCAGCAGGACTTATAAAATTGCATGAATGAAGCTGCTTTCAGTAATTGCAAAGATGAGGACTACATCAACATAGACAAAGATGTGCAAACAGAACCAGACACAATGGATATCGATGCATTAGTTCAGAATTTTAGAGAAAGTCGGAAAGGAAGAGAGGAGGAGGAGGAGTAGGAGGAAGAAGAGGAAAATGACATTGTGAGAGAAGAAGAAAAGTATAGAGTAAAGACTTATCAAGATGCTGTCAAAAGTTTAAAGCAACTGCACGGATTTGCAGTACAATGTAATTTCTCAAACTAAAGTGTTTGAGGAAAGTCAGGCAGCCAAGAGAGTAAACTGTGTGCAAGAAACTCTGCCTGAGTTCTGGTAAAATTATAAAAAGTGAGTACTGCGATTTTTTTCTGTTCAGTGTAATGTTTGCACGTGTTCAATGATTATAGTGTGAATTAATTAACGAGTATGGTGTTTTATTTTGTCTCAAATACATGCATGTCCAGGTTTAATTATAGTATACCTTGATTAAACGGAAACCTGGCTTCAGCAGAATAATGTTCTGGACCCTTGAGATTCTGTTTAAGACTGGTTTTACTGTATTAAGTATTTACAAGACTTATCGCCACATAATCTTATGACTTTAGATAATGGAAAATATTTGTGATGTCACATCCTTTAATTTTTAAAACCTGAATTTAATGGTGAAAGAGAATAATAATTCACTGTCTGCTTATTTGAGTGTCAGTAATAAAAATACTGAGACAAATATGACGACTGCTAGCCAATGACTCAGTATACATGTTCCAGCGAAAACGCAATAATAGGAGCTGTGTTCTCTGTGGACCATGCTACAACTAGTAGCTAGGTTACACAACATTCTGACAAGAGAAGAGGTGTTTTCTATGTGGTCCGTGCCATGGCCAGTGCTAGGCAATGGAGCTGTAAACATGCATCCTTAATAGAAGAAGGGTGTTCTCTATGTGGTCTGTGCCATGGCTGTATAAAAAGTATCTGTAGCTAATAGGAATTAAGATTAAATTTGTAAATATATGTAAATACTGACAATGGACTTACTAATATGGACTATGAATGACAAATGACAGAACCGACCTCTCGTCAGAGAGGACGCACCAAATGGACAGGACAGTTACTTTCATATAAGGGGGAGGGAGGATCTGGTCATGAGCCCCAGCCAGGGCTCGACACCAAGACAGACAGACTGACTGACTGTCAGTCACCATGTGACTTGGACTTGGACTAAAGAATTAGAATTACCCCTGTTTGGAGGCAGGGTCGAATACCTCCACCGTGACCCTGTGAGTTATAGGAGGCATTGAAAAGGGAAGTCTCAGATCTGAGACAGTAAAATATGGTCCTAAATTACAAGGGGCTTGGACCCAAGAAAGACTGCGCTGGCAAAGGCCAGCAGCATATACAAAAGACAGACCCATCCTCTCGTCAGAGAGGGTGCCCCACAAAAACAAGATCATAACTGTCAAATAGTAATAAATATCTGGTTCCAGAGAGGGCTCAACACCAAGACTTATTGATTGAGTGACCATAAGCCGCAATGTGACTTTGACTTTGATTTGAGCTAGGGAATTAGAATTTGAGAACTGGGTCAAGTTCTGGAGGGTGACTGAACAAGAAATGGCAAGAAGACTTCATATTGATTTGAGGTGACAGTTACTGTGATAAATCCATTGCCAGGAAATGGATAGCATACTTTGATGATTTGTGAAGTGGGTAAATTAGCAATAGCATTATAACTGATTGTGACTAAGAGAGATTGTAAATGAAGGTGTTAACAAATCCAATCATCCTATCCAGAACTGGTGATTATTTGTCATATAACCCCAGACACATGACAATATAATATTCAACAATGTAAATAAACTGTTTCCAGAATTATGACAATTTTCATCACAATGTCTGGAAGTTCTGTATTATTAACTGTGACAAAGAAAGATTTTTTTTTTAGCGTGTGGCATTCAGGCCTCTGCAGGCCATGCTGATATATTATGTTGATGTTAAATACCTTCTACATAATGGTTGATGCAAATGGAAGCAAGCGTTGTAGTTGTGATAACAGCAGTGTACATCAAGTATCTTCTTTTCTGTCCATTTCCTTCAGTCTGATGAGTTGAATCATGTTTAAATTCTCTGCAGTAGCCATGTCCTACAGCACCAAGATATGCCTGTGTGCGATGATGGAGAAGACATCTTGGAAATAAAACAAACATTGATATAAGAATTATTAAGTTCTAAGTCATCGAAAAATTACCTGAAAAAATTTAAACACTATACAGCCTCACAAAATGGCTACCATGTACATTAAATGTCATAACTGATTTAAAATTTTGCATGTAATAAGGGATGAAATGGCATAGGAATAAGAAGTCATATGGCAGAGATGAACATTCAGATCTCATAACAGGGAATTTCTTACATGCATTCACATACTCACATACTGAAATATGACAAATTAGTGTAATGACACAAGTCCATAAATCACGCCTGTACACATGCAATGACATCCCACAAAACTATTACAGAAAAAACATAAAAAATTGTCACTGTCATAATTAGCAGCTGTGGTAGATGGGGAGTTCTGAGAATCTCATACAGTTTACCTAAAAAGTCATTACTTTAATCACGTGCAAGATGGACATAAAATCCACTCTTTACCTGAATCATCTTCCATTCTATGAAATTAATTAGTTTGTAGAATGATTTAATGCATATTAAACAAACAACAAAATTCTATAATGACATGGCAACCTGCACAACAGTCACCAAGTTTATAATCTTTTTCATATCTCAAAACACACTGTACACCGAATAGGTTATGTCAAATAATGATTGAGATAACTCTCAACGAACTTAGCCAACAACTCCAACAAACAAGGTAAACTTGACAAATCTGGTGTATTCACTGTCCAAAAATTCGATCCTCATCTCCGCTCCTAAAAATAAAGACATCATTCAACGCTTCCATAAAAAACACTTCAACCTAACATCGAATTTTTAGAGTATTCTACCTCCGAAAAACAGGATACACATTTGCCATTTCCTTCTCTCCACAAAAATGACATGAGGAAAACAGACACGAGCCGGACACTAGCGTCGCACACGCATGTTGTTCAGGTTGTTGAGTAAGGACCGGTAAGGACCGCTGATTCGTATTCTCGTTTATTATAGGCCTTACAGACGTTATAGACCGTTATAGACGGTTATAGACGTTATAGACGTTACAAGCGTATCCGTCAACTAACCTAATACCGTGTTATTTGCAATGACTTCATCTCCGCTAATCAGTTATGTTTAGTTTAGAAGCCTATAGTTAGTTAAATATTTGACTTAATCTGTTTGCGACTGACAGCTTTTCTTGACAGGTAAAAGGTAAAGCTGTCCATTTGCTTAACGAATTAAGCACTACGCCATAATGCGTATGGTGAAGTCGATATAGATCCTATAGATCGACATTTTCTTGATCTCGACACTAGCTGGAGGTGAGTGGTCAGCTCCACGCCCCGGCTGCTTTACCCCCGGTACCCATTGGATAGGTGGTGGGGTGGACCCCAAAGCCAGTCTGGATCGTCTGGATGACGTGGAGAAAATTCTTGACCCTACCGGGGCTCGAACTCCGACTCCCTCGGTCATCCAGCCTGTAGCCAATCGCTATTCCGACTACACTATCCCGGTTCATAACAGGTTATGTAAATAAATTCGAATTTGTACCTAAGGGTACTTTCAAACAAGGTTTGCTATCAAATGGCTACTGTACAATTGCATCCACTATTTATAATATTTCTTAGTACAGTAATACAATAATGGTACCCAGGGATTAATTGCTAGTACTAGCAGGACTTTATACATGATAAATATTTCGGCCATAAGATTTATATGGATAAATTAACAGTTTTTCTAACAAAATTGGTGCACTAAATCACAAAGATGTGCGGTATTTCAATGACCTGTAAGAGGGAATGAAAACGAATATTTCTGTATACATTAGGTGTAAGGGGGACGCTGAAGGATATGTGGTTAACGCACTATGCTACAAGATGAAAGGTCGTGGTTTTGATTTCCGATGAGGTAAGATGATTTTCAGTTGACCTAATCCTTCAAACTGCATAATGGCCCTGAGGTTGACTCGGCTTCTAACAGAAATGAATGCCAGGAATCTTCCTAGGGGTAAAGGGCAACTGGCTCATAATGCTGACAACCCCACCACCACCTGTGAACCGGTTGTCTAGAAAATGCAGGAGCCTCGACGGCTCACAACCCTACAGGCCTCCATGGCCTGTTACAGGGATAGCTTTGCTTTTTAGGTGTGTGCAAACTTTAAGGCAAATGCTGTTATTTTAGCTAACAATATTTAGTAAAATGTGAATCCGGCTGGTGTTATGCTTTCTGGCAGCATTCATTGTGCATACAAATGTGGTAAAATATAAGTATGAGGCAGGAGCCCATCTGATAATCTGGTATGTCCTTTGAAGGCATGGCAGCATAACCTAAAGCAAGGGCTGCTACCTCCCTGACATCCCCAGATATGAAGTATACCACTCCAGAAACTTTGTTAAATTATGTAGAAAAGACATGATAATTGTTTGCTCTAATATCAAAATTTTCATACATCATTAATTAGAAATGAAATGGTATAAGAGTGAACACTTGTAAGGTTATCATAATCATACTCTTGCATACAAAATCAGATGCTGATTTCTAAAGAAGAATGTTTAATTTAGTTTTCGGTAAAAGGGTAAAGTCCCTGTGCTTAATTAATTAAGCACTACACCATGAAGATGTATGGGAGTGTGAATGTATAGACCCACGTATATTTCGCTTCATCCACAGTTGGAGGTGAGTGGTCAGCTTGGCGCCCCAGTACCAGTCTGAATGATGTGAAGAAGAGAAAAATTTTGCCCATACCAGGACTTGAACTCTGGCCCCTTGGCTATGTAGCCTGTAGCCTGTCACTATACTGACTGTGCTATCCCAGCTCCCCTTTTACTTTTCAGCACTTAACCTAAATAAGCTTAATACATTGTGAGAATGCTCAATAGTCCCTTTGAGGGAGAACTTATGCTTTTAAACATTCCTGAGAAACTGCCCCTCAGTAGTTAGAAATCCTACTAATACTGTATTTACTCCCATGTTCACCTTTGATTCAGGATCTTCCACAGCCTTTGTCACACAGTGCTTGATGTTCCATGAAGCTACTAGAATTTCGTGATTCCACTGTTAAGAAAATTCTTCATAAGACATTCATTTATTATTCAGGAAGACGATTATGTTGTGTTCAAAAATTTGAATAGCTCTTAGGTCACTGTTATGCATATCTTTCTCTTTCATTTGCAACTTATAATTCTTAAAATTCAGTTAACCAATTTAAGTAAATTGACAGTTTAATGTGTTTTATGATGTGTAAATTATTACATGCAAACAGACAGTTCTGTGTAAAAAAATATGTTTTATGTATTTTCCACGATAGGTGATTGATTTAAAACAACTCTGCACATCAAGGATGAATAGCCTTGTAGTTAACATTTTTTTCTGTATTCACCTCTGATATCTGGCCATCGAAGTTTTCATAATATGTAGGTTTGATATAGAGTGTATTTGAATAACTGAATATAAGAATTGCAAGAAGCATCATGTATTTTGACAACAGCCCATATTCCAGTACATGTTCAGTAAGAGAAATAAATATCACATCCAAATCAGGGGAAAGAATAAAGAGCATGAGTGCCTGCCTTTTGACCAACTTGCATTAAATTCACCCTGGATGTCTGTCACCTTTCTGATGGGCATGTCACTGTGCCAGTGGTGAAATGCACAACTCTTTCAGCAGCTGTGTGGTCCTGTATTGGAGAGCACTAAAATACTGATGATGTTAAAAAAATACAGGGGGACAATACATCAGCCACCGTAGACTTGAAAAAAGCCTATGATTCACCTAGGAGAGAGGTACTGTACAACATTCTCACAGAATTCAGTATACTGCAAAATTAGCAAGGCTGATTGAAATGTTAAACAAAACTGATACTACAGTCAGTAAATATCCCATGTGACTGTGAGGCCATAGCTTATTTAAGATTTCGTCACCTGGGCCAGTCCTTCATGGAACCAAGTCCTACATTTCATTCAAAGTGTAGGATTAATAAAGGGTTAATTCAAAGGGGAAGCACAATAGATCATTGAAGGTTGCAGTGCAAGGGCTGGATTTTATGGCCCACCCCTTACACACATACACATACATAAGTACAGAAAAATAACTGTCTGATATATTTATTATTTAGAAAGGTTTGAAACTACTTCTTTATCAAAATTTGGTCAATCTTCATAGAGACACAGGCCTCTTCATCACATAAATGATGTGACATCATATTGTATGTGTGTGTGTGTGTGGGGGGGGGCAGTGTTCATGGAAAAAGAGCATATGTAATTCAACACATGAAATGCCGTATCAATATGTATATGACGAGTATGCTTATACTGTTAGCCTACAATTTAATCTGCATATATTTTTTTTATTCAGCCAAAGTATTGCAAAAATGTGTTTCAGAAGTGTAATTAGGCCATTCATGTAAACTAATGGTTTGGCTTCGATCAGAATAAAATTCTCTCTTCATCTTGTTCTTGACTTATTTCTTTCCTTCTATTCTGAGCAAACTGTATTGCACTTCAATGGAACACTTCTTATACTTCTTTACAATATCATCAAATGGATTCGGATTCCAGATACAGACAGCCTATAAACTTTGTTGCCTCCCTCACTTGGCCATGAAAGAAAGTTCTGTATGCAGAAGCACTTACTATGAGGGAGAGAAAAATAGAATTTTGTGCTTCAAAGACACATATAAACATATTACCGTAAGGTCTAGAGTGGAACATTCTTCTGTTAGTCTGCTGACTGGCCCCAGAGTAAAAAGGTTTATGGTTTTTAGGATGTCAGAGGAACAACATTCTTTCTTTTGAACCATATTAATGATTTTTGTATCTGCCTGTTGTCCAATGATTCAGTTACAAACATTAGTATTATGAACAATGATCAATTTTCATGAAACTTCACATCTTAATACTTCATAACTCCAACACCTATGTTAACAGCATAACAGCTGTGTAGACTTATGACTTGGGAATAACATTATTGCTCAGTCTTAAATCTTTGGAAAACATACAAGATTTATTAAGCAATTGTTTTCAGAAAACAACTGTAAGTGATGAATAAGCATAACCTAACATGTAAAATTTCTGCTGTGACTTCTTTTAAATACAAAGCATGAAACATTTCTGCCTTATTACTCTGTAGGGAGTATAAAATTATGTTGAAAAGTTGCCACGACATTGATTGGTTGTAGAAAATGACGTTTTGGATCACAGAAGTTTTAGAGTGTACATACAAATTACATTTTTTAACCTTGTGACACTTTTGGAACTCCTAAAACACATCACACTGAATAAAAGTGTTTACTTCTTTAAAAGAATAGCATATAGGTGGGCCCCTTGTCACCATGGCATGACACATCCTCAGGTTGCGGATGGAGGAGACATCCTCCAGATATGGAGGGTAGCTGTGAATATACTGAATAAGCAGTCGTGGACAGCCGACAAGGGGTGGTCCTCCAGCTTGGGAGTTGGACTTGGCTAACAAATCCTCACTGTAAAAAATAAGCTTGTTACAAACATTTTCCCTGCTGGTGGACTGGGCCAGTCAGTCTTCAGAAGTAGGTTTCTTATTGCATACAGGAAATTCTCTTCTATTAATAAGAGTACTAATAAGGTTAGAGAATTAATGTTGCAGAGACTGAGGCCATTCTGAAGACAAATTATGTGGATTAAATACTGTACAATTACAGTAAATACTATCATCTTAATTTATTAATAATGACTGAAATACAAACTACGTAAGTTTGTGGGCAACAGAATATTAACAAATACAGGTTAGCAATACAGAATTGCCAACTAGAACTTAATACACAACTATTTTATTGTATGTTACAAAATACATAACATAAATATTACTGGATAAGCAATTACCTTACCCGCTCCCAATTCTATGTCCTTTTTACTGGTCCACTTGTGGGTTTGCTTAACACATTTTTCCAGGAGTATGGGAAAGATTCACTCTGGGGCTAGATTCCTCTTCAGGTGAAGGAATTGTGCCAGATCAGACATATAAATGTTAATAGTAATTATAGAGTGGGGATCATTCTTCAAATATTTCAACAGTCAAAACAGACAGATTAAATACACTGCCAAGCTGGCTTTAAGGTTTTTGTTCTGTAATTAAAACACAGAAGTTCCACGGCTCTCACTCAGACCTTGTACTGACTGCAGGAAGCATGCAGAAAAGCCCCTGTTTTAGTTGTGGAACTGTTTGTTGAATGAATCCCTCTATGTAAACAACACACAAGGATGGGTACTATTGCCAAATGATCTAAACACTCATCCAGAGACAACAGAATATAAAACATGATGCAACACTAGAATAGCATACCTAACTGATACTGAAACTGGTGTTCACAATATACACGACTGATCATGTCTAAAACGAGGAAATGGTTAAACAATAACCACAAAAACAGTAACACACCTTATTCCAGTTATTATAAATTCTGAGCCTCTGTAAATTCCTTTCTGAGTAATGAATTGATGTGGCACAACAAAGAATTTTGTAAGATGTATGAAGCTGACAAGGTGCCTTCCGCAAACTACAGAAAAATATGCAAACCATTTAAGTTCACAGTTGTGGGCGGGGGGACATAATGCTGAAAACATGTAATTGAGTAATATAAAAGTAATAATCTACATATACATAACAAATGCATCTTTTAAAGTTTAACTTGTCAGGACAATGGCAAGTACACAAGTGAAAATGAAAATGAAAAATGTTTTATATATGAACATATGCATGAAACTTGCACAAGTGAGTACCAAGCTTGGTTCCATTGTGTCAGAACCACTCCAGACAAGAAAATAAATCCAAATGTCACATCTTTTTATAATAAAATTCATACAGAATAGCCATCTAAATCATTTATTTTAGTTTACTTTTATTATTATTATTTTCCTTTTAACTGAGCAAATGATTGGCAAACTTTCAATGACTTCAAACTAAAGTCTTCAGTTCAACTTTTCCTGGATTACTTCCAGACTCAAACATTCATTTTAAAACTATTTTACTACATTTCTTCAAATGTTGCAGTGTATATACATATATCAATGTGTGCATATAAATCTAGGTATAATATTTATGTACATATGAAGCTTCATACCAGATGATCATTCATATACACACATATACTCAGTCTGACTAACAAATAAGCAAATATACAACTTTATACTAACAGCATCATAATTTTAAAGGTGTGCACCATTCAGGAAGAGAACATGTCCTCCCTTTCTCCATACAAGCCAATGTATACAGAATGGTCAAGCTAAAAATATTAAAGAAAAATTAACATGGAATCTAGTGTCATATATAAAGAGTGCTACACTTTTAATTTGAACCCTTTTAATGCTACAGCTTGTTCTTGCATACAAATGCATTGTGTTAAGTTTTCTCACTGATTTATGTTTTCAAGGGATATGAGTCATGGACTGACACTCATGGAAAGACTTAATACACTTTCTATAGTTCATATTTTGATAGAAAGAAACAGTAAGAATAGCAGATAACAATAATGTTCAATATAAACTTAGTACATAAAATAATATATATTCAATATTATTTACTATAGCTTCACTTATGAGAAGTCAGTAAGCTGGAAAGTGACAACTGGGATACAATTTCCTGTGCTCTACTGTTGACTTCACTCTTGTGTACAGTCTTCTGTATCCCAGAAAAGTTTAATGTCCATATGAATTTAATCATGTTCCAATTCCAATTGATAATACCTGAGAGCAGGGCTGATTGTTGTCACATGTTGCACACCAATAGGATGGTCTAAAACATGCGTCAGAAGTGAACAGTGTTCATGTTGCACTTCATTTATCTGGTTTGAAAGAGACTGTTCAACAGAAGTCCATTATAACATCAAAATACTGGTTTCTCAAATACTGTTCTCTATTTCTTTTAGCAAATGACTAAAACTGCATTTTCTGACCATTTTTAGAAAAGGGAAGCAATTCAAATGAGAGTAAACAACATGTTCTTACTCCTGACATTATTAACTATGGAGAGTGGTCAAGTAAAAAAAATTACAAGGCTACTAGTTAAATTAAGAGCCAAAATAAATTACTGGGCAAATGTAAATATTTATATTATGTGCCATTTCACAACCCAGCATTAAACACTATTTTCACATTTAATGACATACAAACTCTCCAAAAAATTTTAAAATAAATGAAAAGCAAATGTACTAAAATTCTACAAACTGTTGTTAATGAAGATATAAAAGTTTTAAACGAACTGATCTAGGAATGATAAATGCAGGTAAAGAGGGAAGAAGTCTTAAGTGTAACTGTCCACACAAAACAAGCAACAACCATAATTCCATCAAAAAAGTTTTATGATGAACCTGGCACATTTTATATCAAACTTAGATCATGTTACAGACTGTTTTATTTGAAGCTGGTAATTCTATTTTGGTTGTGTATCATAATGCTGTCTCCAGGAAACTAAGATCACAATTATAGTTCAGTTTGTGAATAAATTCTCCTTTTAATGTAATGCTACTTCACAATACCACAGTACTATCCAGTTCTGGAACTAAAACTGCAGTTTCTGCATTACTGTTCTCTCTTAAAGAGCGTGTATAAAACAATGTACTTATACCAATCTTGCCCCTTTTATGAGCAAACTTCTATAAACTACTACGAGTAACTGTGTGACTGAATTGCTTGCTTCTTTTCTGTTGGGTTTACTGAATTTATAAGACTTCAACCATCCTCTAATATTTAAAGCAACACACTTTGGGAACTGGATCTGTTCCCATCATCTAGCAGAAGGTGGGAGGCACTTCTCAGTTGGGTTTGTTACATAGAGCTAATCTCTAGCTGCTTCCCCATCCTTTAACTTTTGGATGGAAACGTCCAATTTATGGAACATGTTCTTTAAGAATATTAGATGATGGACGAAGTCAAGGAACCCAGTGAGCCTTGGTGTTATGTATTATAATCAGAACCATTGAGAATTGACTTCTTTGTTTGTATTTATATTTTTCTTTCCATATTATATTTTGACCATACATTCTCCTTTTTTGGTTGGGGGGGGGGCATTTTTCAAGTGTGATCTTTGTGGTTGTGTATATGACATTTGTCTAGCTGTTCATTTATTGCAGATCTAACCAGCAATATAGATAATGCATCATAAAGAGCTGTAATTTTTGTTGTTCACAAAGTTAGACATGTTACAATAACCAGAGAAACAAGTTATTTTTCTATATATTTTGTTAAATACACAATATAGAGAAAAACGGTTTCAGAAAGTTCTCTTTCTAAGCAATTTAGTCAAGTCTGAACTTCATACAGTACAGGTTACATTCGTTCAAATAAAATTTGTCACATTACTAAGCAGTTCTGAAGATTAAATGGATGGATGCATGGACTGACAGACATAATAGCTCATTATTCATTCACTTTACATGCTCTGTGCAGAACAAAATATGTAAGAAACTAAAAGTCTAAAGGGTGGGAGGACCTGTTTGAAAAATTCTTTATCAGGCAGAAAACATTTGGAAAATACTAAATGCCTAGAAAATTTAAATATGGGAGCTCGCAAAATCTGAATGATCTTAAAATTTCATGTGAATGCCTCTAGTTAACTGAAGTCTGTCTTTACTGGAAATGGAGGGACCGTGAATCATCCAACAGCAGCAGAAACATGACACTGTATTTTGTTGACAGAATTATGAAGGGTCAATTAACTTCACTATTCTCAGACATAAAATCATACAAAAGGTGCTAACTTTGTCTCAACTATTAATACATTCACTGCCAAAACTGGTACAGTTTCATCATTGTGTGCACATGCAGACAACCACCTATCCACCCTACATGTCCATTCACTGCATATACTGGCAGGAAATTTACACTGACAATGTTTCATAAAGTGCAGAATAGTTCAAAGTCTTTTTTACACACTGATCTTCTCATGACAGTTCATGGAGAAACGAACTCTTGTGCAGATAAGTTTCTGAAACCTGGCAAGATTTTAAGCTTAACACAGTTTCATCACATCAACTTGATTGAAAAAAACTCATAAACTGTGGATCCTCACTGGAATTATAAAGAAATGTATAATTGTGAAGAAGAGTGAAGAATACTGGCAACACCAATATTCTATGTCACAACTTCATGATTTCAGTGATAAAAACAAATGCAAGGAAGGCAAACTTTGCAACATAAGACCTTTGCTTGAGCACACTTCTACACTCTTCAAGACAGTGTACAATCCATCATAAAAATTGGGCACTGACAAAAGCAAACTGAAATGAAAAAGCCACTGATATTTTTCAGGTGTGCAATCTTGGCAGGCTTGAAAACAATGGGATTATGATATAATTAGTCTATTAGGGTGCTCTAAGGTGTGTGTAATCTATATATTCATGATGGTGTTAGTGATCCTCTATAAGATCAACCTGCTCAAACTACAGTGCGTTCAACCATCGAGGAAACCAGGGGAGCAGCACTGATCAGATAAATTTCTCACAGATTGCAGCTGTAACTGCTGATAGCGGAATGAGTCATCAGCGCTGATAAACGCACACACTCTCGCTAGTATATAGTGGATGAATCATTTCTCCGTGACCACTGTACCCTTCCCTGCTAGTGAGAGTGCAATTGTGTCACTGATTCCCTCACATCAGTTTCTGTACATCCAAACATTTATAGGAATACTGTAAAAAGATAGCAAACTTACCATGCGTTATAACAGGTGTTGGAAGTGACCCCTTCTGCTTGCATAAATAAATTATGCGACACTTTCTAAAGTTGATCCACAGCAATTGAACTAATTATGCATGTAAAATCCTCACGCTATACAGCAAGTTCCATTATATAGTGAAAAGCGTTTATCAGCGCTGATGACTCATTCTGTTATCAGCAGTTACAGCAGCAATCTGTGAGTAAGGTTGTATCTGACTCATGCTGCTCCCCCGGTTTCCTCGATGATTGAACGCTCTGTATATGAACATAAAGACACCATACCCACACAAACAAATTTTATAACAGCGTAAAGTTAATCCAGATATTGATTTAAACAAATTTCAGTCTTATTGCAGCAATATGACCCTATGATAGCCTAAAAAGATAATGAAACCTTGAAACCCCTGAAGATGCATGACACGATGCAAAAGGTGACTAGACTTCCTTCCAGATGTCACAGAAGAAGTTATTTCCCCATATACATATATAAATATTTGACAGATTTGGTCAATCAGTTTGGAACCTGTATCTATGAACAAGGTCACGTAAGCTACCAAAACAGAGCTCCAGTGAAGGATACCAACAGAAGATTACATGGGAAATCAGTAAACCATAGATTAACCAAGATACCACCAACAATGAAGAAAACTAATCCAAAGAGACTACAGAATATGCAAGAAGAATATCAGGAGTGAAACAAAATGTACATGTTCCAATTTCAAGGATGCTCTATACCAGGAAATGGCTAAATGTAATTAAAATCTACACATCAGATTTTTAGTTACGCAAATTTCTTCACAGCAATGTGGAAATGGCTCTTTAAATGCCTGGCAGTGAATGTGTTAATACACAATATAGCAGTAAGAGAATGTGCTGAAGCACATTAAATGGGGGCAACAAAGCTGGACTGCATGTTTAAAAATCCGTATTATAAAGTGGAACTGAGAAAAAAATAAAATTACATGAGCAATCTAATGTATGAACAATACGACATACAGGAACTGCTGATGAAAGAATGTCTTTAGAACACAGCCAATTCATAACTTATTGGGTTTATGGGCCACTTTCTCACTGGCAGCCAATTTCTTGACATGGATGAGTCTTCTTGCACCAACTTGTATGCTATGTATCACAGGCCAGGGCACGTGAAGAGGCCATGATATATAGGTCATAAGTGGCAGACAAAAACTACCCATCAGCCTTCTGACACAGAAGAGAGGCTGCTACGGGTTGATCCTATGTGATGGGTACGATCATGGACTGGTAGGTCTGGCAGATCAGCTGGCAGTGGTGGTGATGGCCCAAACACCTGCTCCTGATCTTCTAACTGCTGTGCAAACTGTTCTTCTAATCTCTGCAATCATTTAAGCAAACAACAAAAACTGAAAACTGTTGACCGAAATAACAGAGACCAGTTTATAAGATGTGTAAGAGCCTTCTGTTCACATTTCCGTCTAATAAACTGACCAAATTTATCACCCATAGTCTTCACTGGGCAGATAATACTCTGCCAATTAAGAAATTCTAACGCGGACAATAAAAGTCTACCAATGGATCATATCATGAAGATCAATCCAGCCTACACGTTTAAAAAGTAATTTCTCTAAGACCCACTTCACTTTATCTCCCCATCTAAGCTCAGTTTTTGGGCAGATGGGAAATCTGTCCAAAAATTTTGTACATATATTTTTATTTCCAACAGGTATGCATCCATTTCCCATATATCCTGTTCTCTTATATTAATCACTGATCACCACACAACATTACATATTTTTAAGGAAAAAGTCATCACATCTCAGAACAATCAATCTTAATATATATAATATTCCATTCCTGTCACACAATTACAAGAATGGGGAGAAAACTAAGATATGTAAACAATGGTACAAGGTTCGCCCATCATGCTGATTGTTGTGCATTTGGTGGCATAGACTGCAAACTAGGATTCACTCAAGAAATATTACGCTGTCTGTATGTTAACAACTGACAAGCTAATATTAAAAATTATATATATACAATCTTTTTTACCCCAGAAACAGAATTCAGGAAAGTTAAAAGACAAAAAAAATTGCCTGGCAATGTGAACAAAGACATTCTGCTACATACGCTCAAAAGCAAATGGAAGCCAGAAAACATGATAATAAAGTATAGCATGCTAACAGAAGAGCAAATGTCAGGCAATGAAAAAATTATAAATATAATCAGATTTATTATTCAACATTACTGGGCACCACTGAACATTGCCTATCAATTTTGTGGCTGTTCAAAATTTTAATTGAGAAACCATATGATAGCAAGTTGCAGCTACAGCGGAAAGGTAATATTATGAGCCCAGTGTACCTTCTGCAGTTCCGATAACTGTTGATAAACGGGGAAAGTATTCACTACACAGCACTCAACGTGATTTCCAATGTAAATGTATTAATTTTTAAATTGAAAAAAAGTTTGACAGGTCATGTGCTACTAGAGCCTGTATCATATAACCTGTCAGTCCTGCATCAGAATTTTGCTAAAGCACTATCTAGCCAAGAAGAGTCTCACACAATATTTTTACATTACAGGCATTACTTTTAAGGATATTTAGATAACATATTGTTTTATATTACACATATCTTCAACTAATATAAAATAAGTCAGCCCATAACCATAAGTATAAGAAACACCACCATTTGTATGACAGCAGCCTGCCATACAAACTTCATCATTTCACCTTAGTGTTACCTATTAATGCAATCCACAATTATCAACCTTTTATCCCTATTTTTTATCACAGCCCCCAAGAGCTACAAAAATACAGCACAGCATCACTTCAAATTGCCTTCTTATACTGTAGTTTTTCTACAATTGTATGAATAACAGTAATCATTATATTACATTCACATCAAAGATGTACATTGTCACCTCTGTACAGATTCACAATTTATGATGATATTCTGTGTCATACAGAGCAGGATACATCTCTTGCAGTTTTTCTATTTAATTACATCTTAACATTCATGTTCTCCATCAACAGTTTAGCAACTGATCTGCAGTGGTATAATTAAGAAACTACTATTGAAGCTCCTGTCGGAAAACTGTACTGTAGTGAAGAGTGTTTAAAGATGGTCTATGATATGATGGTCAACCACCCAGACATGACAGCAAGATATATGTCAAAGTGCTCCATACTAGAAAACAACTGAATGAGAACATCATGCAATACACATTTATGTGACTTTCAGGGACCAAGAACCAACAGTAGAATTTAAATGAAACAGATTTCTGTGCTACATCTGAAAATAAAGCTGAGAAAGGACATTATTCCGGGTGAAGGCTGTATACTATAACAGTATATAAATAAATGTATGGGCACAAGAGGTATAAATACTAATCCAGATCAAACTGGAGAGGTGGGGGGGGGGGACTGTACTTGGCAGAATAAGATTTTCACTTACAATATCCAAAGTAACTTCCATTAGATGGTCACAATTTAGGGGTGCATGACTACAGAGAGGGTATGGATTTGTAAACAGATTTACTGACCACTTGTATACACCACTCAGAAATACACTATACAGATCACTGACACACACAGACTAATGTCTTCTGTCTATTACGGTCTCCGCTAACTGTTTCCTGGCAACAGATTTAACAGAGTGGAGAGTCTTCAGCTTCCTGTGCTCAGGTCCCATTGTCACAGCTGCCCATACAGAATTATGGTCAACTGACAACTCAACTAACGGGGTCCCAGGCTTGTGGCCATTTCACACCAACCTCCTTATCTTGTCTTCACAGGCTGACTTTCAACTGACAACTGAACTCTCTTACCCACCAACCGGCTACTTCACTTCACTTCACTTAACCTCACTCAACTGAACTGAACTGCTGACAACTATCTCACTTCAACTAACTCCTTGCTTCAAACTGTCCTGCTTATAACATCTTGGCACAGACAACACAGAAAACACCGTTCTTCTATTGTTGCGTTGATGTCCATTACCACAGTAACGTGATTACTGAACTGTTGCTTAGACACGGGTTGCATAACTCCTTCTTCTGTTGTGTGTTACCTAGCAACGGTCGCTGTTTACAGTCACTGCTTAGTAACAGGTGTATATGCCACAATATTTAATGTGCATACACCAGAGCAAGATGAACAATAAAACTAAATACATCATGAAATTGTAATTTTACCACCCCTGGTGTAAAACACATTTTCAGTAAAAATATATATGCAGCAGCAAATGAGAACTGTTAATGCACTATCTGGACACATTCATAATTTGAAAGGAATCATGAGACTTGCTGACATGAGTGTATCATTCATTATCATCCTAATACCTCAATCAACACATCATACATCGTAAATCTGCGATAAGCTATGGTTAAACCTTTCCAATTTAAGGCAATAAGGTAGGTCTGCTTTGTCTGTTATAATCTGACCTGGCTACTGCATGCAACAAGTTTTCTGTCGTGCATAATTCATACTGACTTATCATGCTGAACTCAGTGGTGTCAGCAGGCAGATTTTCTGTTGCTCAGTACAACTTAGATTTTAAACGGTTCTGATGATGGTGTATAACACTCAGAATTGGACTTTGTTGATCATTTGCACATTAAAAACTTAAGAACATAATGTATTGGCAACTGGATCTGTTTCCATCCTCAGGTGAAGGGAAGACACCTACTCTGTTTGGTCCCTTAGAAAGATCCAGTTTCCAAAACATTGTGTTCTCTAGTTTTCAGAATACCAGATGATGGACAAGCCCAAAAATCCAGTAATTCTCAGTAAAACCTGTTTTTAAAAAGTTGGTAAACCACATTTATGTCTATGTCTATATATATTGTCACATGAGTGACTGATTATAGGCAGGGTTTGGATTGGATTTACTGACCACTTCAAACACACAACTCATAACCATACCTAATTATAGCGCCCTTGCTAATCTCCACACTTTACAAATCACTAAAGCACACAGACTAGTGTTCTCAGTCTGTTACAGTCTCCAATAGCTCTTGCCTTGTAATGGTTTCTAACAGTGGAGATTCTTCAGCTTCTGTATTCATTTCATTACCGTCCGGTGAATATCCCACAACTAAACCCTTCCTCCAATTGTCCTGCTTATAACATCTCAGCACGGACCACTCAGAAAACAGTTTCCAACAGTTCTTCTATTGTCGCGTGTGGACTCACCATGGAAACATGTCTGTTTTGCAGTCATTACCTAGTAATGGGTCTATATAATATATAACGAAGACAAATTCATTAATTTATTTTAGATTTTTTTTAATACTTTTATGGATGATTTTATCAATAAAAGGTTTTCAGTTTACTGGATCATGGACTCCCATTTACTCACTCAGTCACCTTAAGTGTAGTTTTCCATAGCTTTATATGAGTTTAAATTCATGGGTTGAGAGGCTGCCCCATGTGGGCAGCAAAATTAAAGTAAATTCTTACAATAAGCTGGCAAGGTTGAAAACCTGTTGTGTATTACACTAAAAAATCTCCTTGCATTATGGTTTATAAGAAACACTGATACTTCCAAATTATGACATCTGATGAAATTTAATGAGATAACTAGGTAATCTTAAAACTGACTTCAAACAGCTAATGAAGTCCTTAAAAAGGTACAGACTGAAGCAAACCTGGCATTAACATACTTAAGTGACACTATGGCAAAACTATTCAATAATTTTCACCACTTTTTACTTCGCATTTAAATTTATAAAAACTATAAAGTTTTGTGTAACCTGTATCACTATGATCAGCATTAAGGTTAAACAGCATCAAAACAAATATGTACACAATACATTTGTAATTTCTTACTTTACAATTATGGAATCAATCATATCTCATATTAAACAGATGCTAGTTTGGACTGCATAAGATTACACACCTAATTAATAGATGATGACCCAAACAACTCATGTTCCAGATCTTCCAAAGTCTCGGGAGGATTTTGGCAAGATAAGGTATAACTTAACTTAGAAAGGTTTCTTAATAGGAACCAGACAAGAGGAATATAAAGAGCAACCAGAATGCACCAACAATGATTATGATTACACAAGAGCCCATTTCATTAACCAGTTGAAATACACCTACTCATTTAGTGTCATTGTCTCTAATTTGCTACATGGGACACCAAGGAAACTTCATTTACATAATTTATAAATTGATTTAGCATTACTCTGAAAATTAAAATAATAATGATGAAATTAAATAACAGTATATCAAAATAATGAAAATTTAATGAAACTGGCACAAAAGCCCTAAAACCAAAAGAGAATGAGTACCTTGAATATGGAGATGAATTTTCACAACTTGGAACTGTATAGAGGCTATTGAAAAATATGATACCTGAGGCTCTCATGGAGGTGATCGAGAAGAGTATTATCTTATGGGATGTGGTATAAACTTCCACCAGACTACAGTACTCTTCAAATGCAGAAAGACCTTATTTCCTCAAATATGTATATTTGAGAACTGACAACCCACTTCCCATACATAACACATGAAAACAATCAGTAACTGTATTACTGTGCATAATTTTAGACAGTAGGGGAGTTAAACATGGCTTCTTTTGAAATGAATATCTGTATTTTACGTGTAATGCAACTGGCAATAACTTGAGGGCTGTATGCACAATGAAAAAGCCACACTAGACAGTCAGCAAATGTCACATTCCAAAACAAGGTGATGCAGGCAACCGTATGAACAGCAAAGTACACATACCTTCTTTGCTCTCAACTACATGGTATATAACATTTTTTTAATAAAGCTACTAAGGATTAATAATGTCAGCAAAATTATCTTTTTGCACATAATATATTCAATGTGCATACAAAATATAAACATTATGGCAAACTGTGAAGAAAACCAACAAAATTTAACAGTCTCAGGCTTCCATCAATACAGATCTCACAGACTGTTCAAAAAAAAAAAAAAGTAGAGTACTACCTATAATGCTTATTAAGTCGGGATCCACTTCTAAAAACTAATTTCAAGCCTTTCCATAGTTACAAATATCTTCATGGAAACAGCTGACTCTGAACCAAGCGTATGACATTGTGTTCTTTTTCATTTTCCTAGAAAACTCCACTTAATGTAAGCTGTGCACTTTCCAAACAACTACAATAAAAAATGTTAAAACCATATACTGAGTGGCATATACCATGTCAATATTACTGATGACAGAAAGTTATAGGTCAACATGGAGTGCCATTTAATGACATGCTGTTCATATGAAAATGCCCCCGTTGGACCAGGGTACAAGAAGACAAGAAGACATACAGCTTATTACAATGGTTTTGAAGCAACTCTAAAAATAAGGTAACACTGAAAGCATTTTATCACAACTGTAACAGGTCCTGTCAGTGACCCAACAGAGTGCATTCTGCCCATCAGGCTAAGGTCCCAACACCAAGGTACGCTGTAAACACATCTGGGAAAACAATGAGGAAAGCATTTCAATCATCTGCAATAAAAGCACATATGAGACGGATAACTGGACCCATCTTGAATTTACAAGGACAAAAATTAAACATGATATGGCACTCAACAAATATGCAGCTCACTACTTCCAAGACTCAAATCTGTATCGCAGATGTATTATTAGGTGGCACACACAATATTTAGTGTTTACTTTAATATCTCTAATTAGGACTGCAATTGCAAATGCTAACAAAGCACCAAGCCTACTGAATAATGTAAAATGTAGTCATAAGACAATGTAAAAGGTTTAATTTGTCTGGTACAAGTTTCGAGCTCATGTGTTACTTTATTACATTTCATGAAACCTATTTTAAATATTTCTGACTTCACATGGGTGGTGTCAATGGATGTATAAGTTCATAAGACCAACCTTTTCATAAAACTGAAGAGGCCATAAAAACCTGGAGTGCACTTACAATATCCACAATTTGTAAAAAGCAGTTCAAGCAACAGTACAATTTTGAGTAAAATGCTCTTTCATATTCAGTGAACTGATGCAAGAATCCATTTATTTTCACGTGCTTCCTTATGTTCCATATCTAATTCTTAAACCAGTATGTTTATACATAACTCTAATAAATAATTATAAAAACTCTCCAAATATTATGCCTAGTTAGCTTGTTACAGGCTGTGCCATAGCTCAAGCAGTTAGTCGCTGGCTTCCCACCGTGGTGGCCCGGGTTCGATCCCGGGTCTGGTCAAATGGGATTTGTGGTGGACAAAGTGGCGCTGGGGCAGGTTTTCTTCAAGAACTTAGGTTCCACCTGCCAATCTTCATTCCACCAATTGCTCCACAATCACCCTCGCCTATCATCTGGGGCTGGTACAATAGGCCAGAAGTGGCCGCAGTATAAGGGACTTAGTCTCACCCCACTAGCAATAAAAAAAATAGCTTGTTACAGAACTACATAACAAACCATTCTTACATCTTCCTGAAAATATTTTTTCTGGGTTGATTTTTACAATCTTTTGGGATCATGTCATGACTCAGTGTTCAGCATGTTCTTTCAAATGATGCCTTTAGTGCTGTGGTGAAATATATTCATGGAAACATTTATTTATTCTTTACAATATTACAGGGCATAATACACCTGTTCCAACTTTTTTCACATTCAATCTTGAAAGAAAGAGGCCCTACCAGTACACTGCCAGCCAGTAAGTAGCATGTCTAGCAAAACAGATCAAATGGGCTTTGTGTGCCAGCATATCCTAGAAACTGATATAACAGTTCGGAAATGAGTCAAATACTAATTTATCTTTACAAAATGTTTTACTTCCATTTTAAAGAGATCAGAACTGAGACAGAATAAACTCTATGAATGAGCTTCTTCAATACTTGTTGAGAGTCAATGATGAAGGAGATCGTGGAACATGAGGAATGCGAGGAAGAGTGAATGGAGAATTAGTTCCAGAATTTGGAGCAGACTTGCTGCTTAATCGATGTTCAGTGCGTTCCATGACAGGAGTGAGCGTGGGTGAGGAAAGAGTGGTATTAGAGGACAAAGAAGGCCGGGGAACATGGAAATTATATGGAAAGTTGGATATGCTCAGGCGATTCTGGACTTGAGTGCTGACCTTCTCCAATGGAATGCCACTGTACTGCAGAAGCTCACGAGCACAGGCAAACTCCATCTCCAGACGCTACAACATGCAATCACATGGGTATGTGAAAAGACCAAAAATGCCCATTCTTTGAGAAACTTTTAGTGGGTACTAAAACCAGAATCCAGGAAAAGTATCTTTCACATTTTGTTACTATGCATAAATAAATGCAATGTATTACAAAATATCAGCCTTTAGAAACTAACTGAATCATGCTGAATTAAAAACTTCTGGTATCTCTTTTTATTTAAATGATCCAGAACATTACCTGTCTCTGTAAGATTATGAGTATGTATGGCACATGCTATTGACATGGTACATTTCAGGGATCGAAAGGACTATGTCTTGTTAGTTTTAACATCATTTGTGCTAATAGTGTTGTGTCTTTATAACATGATATACAAATTCCATATGACTCCTTACAATAATTGTAACATATCACTACTACACTATATTATTTTGTGCAGGCAACATGCTATTTTCCTGAAATATTACTATAATTAAAGTTATGTAATTTTCAGCAATTTAATTACCACACATAATTTCAAGGCTGTACAATGAACGGTACTAGTTCTGTTCATATCTCACAAGTGTGCTTTGCCACTATGTTGGTAGAATTATGTTAAAAAGTACCATGCTGGAAGCTCTTCAATGAAATCAAGTTTCGCAAATATCGGTCAGTTAACATCTACAACAGTGATATCCTTAGGTGAATCAGGGAATGGGCAGACACACGAAGACTGATAATTTGGCTCAGAGGAAGGAAAATAGTCCCTTCCAACACCACTCTCCTTCTCAAACAGATGGAATTAAGAAATATAAGATACAGCATTCACCAGAAATCATCACCTTTACTGATCCCAAAATAATTTGTAACTAGCAACTCTACCTGCTTGCGAGGTTTCAGCTGACCCTTCCATTCCTTCAACTCACGGCTGTAAGCCTCTTCCTGTTCCTTCAGTTTCATGGTCTCATGTTCCATTAGCATCTTGCCTGTTCAGCAAACAGGATTCCATTTAGCATCCAAAACAATAACTGTGAACCACTTACATAACAATAACCCTAATATTATGGGTTGCCTTCTTGCAGGCTATAAAATAATATACTAAATACCTTAGCTGGTTCCAAGACAAACAAAACGTGTTTGTTAAGACAAGTCAAATTTTTGCTAGATAATAAAATAAATAATTATTATCTACTCTGTGATGATGCTGTGTTGTACAGTTTTAATAATGAGAAAAGAAACTCTTTAGCTTAGAATACAGTATTTCTAAATGTATTCTTTATAAACAGTTATCAGTAAAACCTATGTTTCACATTCCTTGTAACCATCAGCACAACTGTAATTTTCCTGTGGCCAAATATTTTTATTATTAAAATTACTTCCACAATATGTTCCAAACAGTGTTGGTCATCTTCAGGTGGTTACTACATCAGAAACAAGCTGCTGAATTAAAAATTCTGAATCCAGTTTTCCGTAAGTTACATACTCTTTTTTTTTTTAAATGAAGTCTCTAGTAGTCTTAAAATGTATTATATATATAATAGATAATTACATTATATAATAGATGATATAATACATAAAAGTATTAAAATGTATTATATATTTTATAGTACATTTTAATACTTCTAGAGACTTCATTTCATAAAAAAAAGAGTATGTAACTTGTGGAAAACTGTATTCAGAATATATATATATATATAAAACACATAAATGATATAATAAAATGGGGAATAAAATTATGTACTTATAGCAGCTGAGGTAATCTCAGTGGTGCTCATACTGGAGTTTGTAGTATCTTGGGCAATTAGTCATGTGCTATGTGCACTAATGGATATACACCTGTTGCTGTCTTGATGTTGATGTTGATGTTGATGTTATGTGGCTAATCTTTAAGTCTCATGTGGTATATTCCTTGAGCTTCTGTCTGAGATACTGTATTATACAGGTTGCATATTTTATGGCATGCTGTGCCATGTTCTGCCTATTGATGTTTTATGTGGTGATGGTGCCATAAAATTGCATGAAGGAATTCTTTAGTTTTGTGTATCTCACTGATCTTGATGTTCACTTATTACAGATAAATATTACATCATACATGAGAATAAACAATTCTTTGCTAGTATTTTATTACATATGTACCATACCATATCAAAAGTCCAATTCAATAAAAGCTACTTTCATGTATTCCATTCTTAATTGCATGTACACAATTTTTTAAAGCTGATGAAAGTTTGGTTTCAACTTCAGAGACTAATAGTCAGAAATGAAATTCACACCACGATTTTACCATAGACAGCCCATAACAAATTTGATACAAAAACACTAAGTGATGTTTGAGCTGTCACATGCACACAGGACCTCTCTGACAGGGTTTCACTTCATGCTTTTCATGAAATCTTCAATATCTTAACTATTCCAAAAACAAACTATTCATCTCTCAAAACATTAAGGATATTATAACTTACTTACTTACTTATGGAGCTGAGTCCTTCTTGAGAAGCTGCCAATTGTGCAGCTACCCAAGAATTTCCAAGCATTTTATGGAACCAAAAGGTTCAATACTGTGTTCACAAGAGCCATCCAGTGGTCCCTATCCTGAGCCAGATCAATCTAATCCATATCATCCCATCCTGTCTCTCTTAAGATCCATTTTAATATTGTCCACCAACACATGTCTTGGTCTTCCCAGTGGTCTCTTTCCATCTGGCTTTCCCACCAATGTCCTATATGCATTCCTCTTCTCTCCCATTCGTGCTACATTCCCTGTCCACCTCATCCTCCTTGACTTGATCATTCTAATTATACTTGGAGAATAGTACAAGTTAGGAAACTCCTCATTATGCAGTTTTCTTCAACCTCCTGTCACTTCATCCTTCTTTGGTCCAAATATTCTCCTCAACACCATTCTCAAACACCCTTAATGTCAGACACCAAGTTTCACACCCATACAGAATCACAGACAAAATTATAGCACTGTATATTCTATGTTTTTGGACAGCAGACAAAAAGTCATAAGATTCTGGGCTGAATGGTAGCAAGCATTACCCGAGTTCAATCTCCTCTTAATTTCCTCCTGAATCAGGTTTCGATCTGTTATCGTTGTTCCCAAATATCTGAACTGTGCCACATTTTCAAAACATCTGTTTCCTATCTTCATGTCATGATTTTGCCCTGCATTTTGGTGACGAGACAGCAACATATACTTAGTTATCTCTGTGTTTACTTCTAGACCAACCTCTTTACTTGCGTCAATTAAAGTCTGTGTGTTTTTCTTTATGGTGTCTACATTATCACCCAGTAGATTCACATAATCAGGATAGGCCAACAGCTAATGTATCCCGTTTAATTTCATTCCCACCTGGTTTCCCTGGACCTGTCTAATGGCATATTCTAAAGCAAAGTTGAAAAGGAGTGGGGATAAAGCATCTCCTTGTTTTAGACCATTCTGGATAGGAAATTTATCAGACAAATGTTTACCTATACGGACTTTACTATACGTTTCGTTTAAACACATTTTAATCAACCTATAAGGATATCATAACATGTAACATAAATTATAATCCCTTGGGTCTACCATCAGTCACACACATCTTCAAAAAAACAGTGATTCCTGTCTTGTTCAACTGCACAGATGTCACTGTTCACACCACTTAACAGTAAACAAATTAGGAAAAGTATACTTACGCTTCTCATTCTGAAGCTGTTCCAATTCTTTGATAGTTGCTTCAGATGTTGCACGAAGTTCCTCAAGTTGGCGTGCATGCTTCACCTCAAACCGTGTTTGCTCTGCCCGGTAACGTTTCTTCTCATTTTCTTGAAACTAAAGAAAGGGACAAAAATATTGCAGTTCAGAACAAACATGTATATTTTTAATTCTTTCTGTCAAGGAGCTATGTTTGTGAGGCAAGTTCTGCTAGGGATGTCATGACCCAATGTGGCCCATGCTAGATGGTTTTTCTGCTGCATGTATTACTATCCTTTAATGAAAAGCCAAGGCAGTTAGTAAAACGTGTCCATATGTAGGCTGCTGTGCAAGATGAAAATGTCAGCACAATTTATTGCCATTCCTTACTGTTGCCATTGGTGCACTAAACTTAACGTGTTCCTAAATAAGCAACAGAATGGTCAAAGTCAAATGCTTAAATCCACCATTTATTCATTGCAGTATTTCAAATGTAATTCATATACATCCACATGTTGAAAGATGGAAAAAAAAAAAAAAAATGCAAAATATTTTAATTTTCCACAACACCTGTTCCTTACCTTATTCAGAGGAGTTATGCTTACTGGTTTTATTGAATACTTCTTAGGCTGGGGCCACACGAGCGCACAAAATGCATCCATTGTAACGAACGTCGTGACGTCTGTTGTAGAAATAAAGAATGCTTTCTTCTGGCTCCACTGCAGACAAAAACTATGCACCGCATTCTACAACTGTGTGGTGTCCTCAGCAACGTCTGTCATAAAGTATGTTCGTTGCAACGGACGTACATTATGCGCTCGTCTGGCCCAAGCCTTAAGCTGCCTGTAAAATCTTGCACAGCCTATAGTATTACACATGGTAGTAAGATAGCAGGATTTAATAACTGAGGTGATGCGACTATTTTGGTTTCTAATGAAATGGGTGGAGTTTCAGGTGACTACAATGAGAAGTCCCTCTCATCACTACACTAAAAATGTGATGAATGATGAGCTTACTTTCTTAAGCTTCTCCCTCTCCTCATCTGGATCAGGTGGAGAAGCCATGCTAATACGCATTGACTCACGAAACATCATCTCTCGAGCTTTCATTTCAGTACGAATTCGCTTTGGAAGAGCACGCTTCTCAACTGCTTGTCGTTTTATAAGCTCCTCCTCCTTCCGCTGGTTCATACGTTTAATTTGTTCCAGTTCTTTTTCATGGCGGATCAGCATCTGAAAATTAGAATTTTAAATACATGAACCACACACCACAGTGACTTGGTTTTACAGCCATGCTAACTGGGTCAAGATGAAGTTATTATTCATGTATATGACATCATTTAATATAAAATATCAATATATATTCTGTAATTAACTGGTCATGTTTTACATTACTGGTATTTGGTTAATGACTACAAACAAGAGAAGAAGAACAGAAAAGGAAAAGTGACAATGAACTGTATTACATCCTACTAAATGATAGAAATTAATCAAAGAAGAGATGTTTCGCTCTTTTGACTATACACCGGACATAATTTCTTGAATGTACAACTGCTTAGAGTACCTACTGGTGCCTATCAATTCATCATCCACCCATTCAAAATTCCATAGTTCATACAAATCATTTACTGCAATGTCTAGATATATCTAAAATCAATGCTCCTCCACATTCACAACCAATCAGGTATAGGATGAAAGTGACTGAAAGATGACCCAACCAAGATACTATGAGGGTGAACATGGCCACTTTCAAGCACTCATTTGGTAGTTAAACTGGAAAGAGGTGTCTAGTACAAAAAACACTTTTGAAGTAATTTTCAGTCACTACAGCAAACTTATTAGTCTATGCTAAACTTGACATATATAACCTAAAAGTTTTGCACCATCGGCTGTTTTGAATTTGTTGACTCACATAAAATATTTCACATGCATATATAGTGTAGAAATACGTTTATGATGTAGTTCTGTACAAAATTTCACATGTTTATGTTCAATGGTCCATTAGAGTCTATAATGTAATAAGCTATGGCCCTGCCCATGTGTGAAGTACTATAAGAAACCTCAGTGAAGTATTGATGCCAGACCTTCATTTGAACACCAAATGCTGCCAGGACCACTGTCACAGTACAGCAGTGCTCACAAATAAAGCAAAAAAATGGCAACATGTGGCTGTCACCTACTGCTGTTTTGAGGCAGAAAATGCTGATGTTACTGGTGGCCAATGTCATTTTGCAGTGGACTGAGCTACACTCCGATGCAAGAGACCATGGAACTATGCCCATACTGTAGTTATCAACGTCAATCCCACAGTCCAAAAATTTTTTCAATGTCTCCATGTTATTTTACATTCTACAAAAATTACCTGAACAAGAGTTGCATGTTTTCTTGAAGTTCAAATGAAACACACCATTTGAGAACCTTAAATTAAGTCCTGTCCTATCTAAGAGAAAACGGAAGTAACGAGGGCTTGTAACATCTTTGCACGGAGCTATTCCAATACCATGTCTAAGAAATGTACTTTGTATGCGCAAATGCTTACATTCCTGTCATCACCACTACAATCAGATAGAGGGCTAAGGGTTGATAGGTTCCAAAGAGAATAATAATATATTAAAATGTATTCAAATTCTGTGCGTGTGCGTGCATGTGTGTGTGGGGGGGGGGGCACACTTATGCAGTTTATAGCTTTACCTGGTGCCTCTGTAGGAAAAAGATATCCTTCAGCTGTCTCTTGGCAAGCTGTTGCTTCTCATGTATTTGTCTTTCTTCCAACTCCCACAGGGCTGCTTCTCTTGCGCGCATTAACTGCATTAAAAACAAAGAATAAACATCACAAAATTAATGTTCAAGATGACAGTCCACTTCAATGGAAATCAAATTCATTTTGCTAATGATGTTACTAAATTCTTACATAACACTCTAGAAATGAGGCACAAATTTTATGTATGAACCTAAATATTATTTTGCAAATTTATTCGTATCAAATTTGTTTTCTAATCATTAACACTTCTCATGATCACTGCATGGGCTGTAGTGGGAGGTAAGAACTCTGTATACCACTAATTACATGGCTTATGAAGTCTTAAAAATCTTTTATATAACTCATACTGCTGTATTAGTAAAGTGGCTTTATAATATTCCATAAAATACAATATGTTTTGTCTGACCACTACCAACTTCATCGAGAAAATTTCTCACTTTTCTAAAATAATGGCTCAGATATTCTGACATATATCCTTGTTTGAAGATCTACTTGCATGTTTGCGTTCAGAGAACCAACTATTTCATAAAATCTTCTAACTTCAGCATACATATCATATTAAGAATAACACTACAATTTCACATTTATCATAAAAATCCTTACTTATTTTATCATAATCCTAGCTGTGTTAAAATTACAAGTCAATCATGTTACAGAAGGTTAAATATACTGATAACTAATTGGAAAAATTCTAGAAACACTGTTATAATAATCTTAAATGTCCAAAATGAACCTGATATTGAATATGCTCTTCCAGAAACACCATTTCCTGAATTTAACATCAACACTTCTGTAACATAACATTTACAAATGATAAGACAATGATAAAAGATTCAACATCTAACATACCATAAAATCTATGTGAATCCACTTACATTTGTCAAAGGAGTTTATTCATCAGAAACAGAGAAAGGTACAAGAAATACAAGTGATGGATAGCACATATCCTGTGTACATTTTGATGTGCCTACAAATAAGGTGTAATACTAAAAAGGAATAAAATGAATAGAAGAGAAAATTTTATACATCCAACCTGTTGTTTCTGTTGCAGGAACTGCCGTTCCATAAGAGCTATTTTCTCTCTGTGGGTGTCACTCAGTCGTCGCAGAGAAGATTCATGGTTCTCATTAAGCTTCTCCAGAAATAGTTTTTCCTGAATTTAACAACAATCAATTTGCACTATTACTTCTGTGATACTTATTACCCAAAGGTGAGACAGTGGGAAGACATATAATTACTTTCAACAACTGTTTTGAGATCCATAACATGAAATTTCTTGAGCAGCAGAACAACTATCAACTGCTGAAGTAAGATTCGTCCTACTATTCACTGCATAAATAATTTCTTTTTTGTTACAGACATGATTCCACTCCAAAGCATTTTCTGCAGATACATGGAATTATGCAGTTCCATGTCTGCCATTCCTGGTTTCAACTGATGTTGCACATCACAGACAAAAAGTTGTATCGACCTGACATTAGGACTGACCTTTAATATAGGAGATGGTTCTTTCATTTTATTTACTTTTAACTTATTTAACAGATCTTTCACCTATTAAAATTATACATTATCTAATGACATAATCATCACATATTTAGCTACAGGAACTGATAAAAGTGGTAACCAGAATATGGAAATAAACCATAGAATTACTAAGATCCATAAAGCAAAAAATGCTTTGAATCTGATATGGTGGAATAAACAAATAAGAAAAATGAGAAAATAAATCTACAACAGACTCCAGATTCAAGTTTTCTCAAGCTAAGGGTTTCCTCCAATTTGTGTTAATTTTCTGCAGTCCTGGCCAAAATCCCCAATCATATTTACCAAATGGAAGACAAGGTTTTCCTTTGTAAGATTTGAGCTTTTCATGGTGGTGAATATGAAGGAAGCAGTCTTCTGGGATGTGGTTCAGTGTAGAAATTGTGCTAACTGACGTTTCGGTGGAGTCTGCTGCACCTGCTCTGCTGGTTCGCTTGCAGATTTCTTCTTGTCTTCTACCCTGAAGATGGAGGCGATATGTTCCTCTGAAACGTCGGTTAACACAATTTATACACGGCACCACATCCCAGAAGACGGGGAATTCTACATTACCCCTATTTAAGATTTTCCCTGATTTAAGGCAGAGCCAGGATAGTGCAGTCAGCATAGTGACTGGGCATGGGCTGTACAGCCAAGGTGTCAACTGAGCCCCAGGAGAGGTAAGATTTTTCTACTCTTCACGTCATCCTGATCTTTATCATTGCCTCTGTCCTTCCTAAACAGGCCTTCATTCTGCTGCCCTGTCTTTGTTGGTTATCCACTATCTTCTCTTGAATGGCCTCCATCTAATCTTGATGGACTTTCATTTCTTCTAGCCTGGAATCCATCTTGGCCAGCAACTCGCAGCCATGAGAGCTGACTCACCGGCTCTCAACTGCTTGTCTGGTCTGGTTTGATAGCCTTGGCATGGCCAAACAGAAAATGAAGCAGATCACATAGAAAACACTGTCAGTCATTGAAGAAAGCAGTCTTCTGGGATTTGGCACCGTGTATATGTGGTGTTAACCGACGTTTCGGAGGAACGTATCGCCTCCATCTTCAGGGTAGAAGAAAAAGTATAAGAAATCTGCAAGCGACAAGACCGTGAGAACGGTAAAAGCAGACTTACACTGTCAGTCATTATTTACAGGTTGTTGTGTAGCAATGGCTACTTGTTTAATGTTGTCATCATGTTTACCATGTCACTACCTAGCAATGAACGATGGCCCTTGTTAAGCTATTCGATCATGTCACAATATGAATCAGAGGTGTTATATACCAACAAAAGAGATGAATAAACTGTGGCTACTAAAATACATTTTTATGATGAGATAAGATGGTGTCTAGGACGGACAAAGTTAAGAATATAAAAATAAGTAAATTATGAGAGTAGAGGATAAGCCAGGTAATACAAACACTACAGAAAATAAATGATTACAGTTGTATTGTCATGTGGAACAAACAACACATAAACCATTACTGACAGCATTAACGAACTTGGTACCTATGGAATGAAGAAAAAAGGATTGACCAAAAAGAGATGGTATGAAGAACGGATAGGCTTTTTTTTTCACAGTCAGCAATCACAGCTGTAACAATTATGCTGCACTAACAGTCTTCATAGTGCCTATGGTTTTACCTAATTAATATATATCATCAAAATGATTAAGCATTAAAGAACAAAACTGAAAGTACTTACTCTTTCTTCATGATCAGCCTCCAATTTCTCCTTTCTAACCCTGAAAATGTTCTTGCGCTTTTCCTTTGGCATGAGATCAACTTCTTGTTTCAGCAAGCGTAGTTCCTGCTTAAGACCATCTCGGAACTGTTTCAGCTCCCTTTCCTGCTCTGCACGTATCTTCTTTGAAGACACACGTAAGTCTGCCTCCTGCTGCATCTCTGCCTTCTCAACTTGCTGCCTTTGCTGCCGAACTAACGTATCAAGATCTGATTCATAAGTTCGTAACAAAGTCATTTTCTCTTGCTCAAACCGCTTGTCCTGCAACAACAGGTTCTCATAAGGAAATGTACTGCCAGAAATTACTTGTTCTTCCCATTAACTACCATAAACGTTATCAGCATATCATTCCCTACATATGATAAGAATATATAACATGTATATCCACCCTTCTTTTCAAGTATTTCCATCACTGGAAAGCATTCTTAAATCTACTAACTTGCAGGACCTGCCACAGCTGGCAGGAGACTGAAAGGGAAGGATTGGAAGCCTTTCATTCATCAAGCAATATAAAATGGAAATGATGATGCTAGGAGAGGAAGTGAAATGTAGTTATGAATTGCATATATTAATATTACAATAAAGAGATACAAAATAATTAAGTAAAACTGAATAGATCATGAGAGAAAGATTCATTATGAGCTGAAAATGTCTATGTTCCTAAAAAGTTGCACAGTGCTGGTAAAAATCAGTGTTTTTAAAGGAAGTGCTGCAAACTGGTGTAGAGCTTGCTGATTACAATATTAAATTTAAAACAAGTAATAAAAACACCTTAGAGATTTCTCCATCAATTTCAACTACTAAAACATTTAATGAAACATGGAAAGATATACATAAAGCTGAAAAGACCTTTGACTCCTCACCTTCCACATTAATGGAGCAGAGAAGTAACTGGGGAAAATTAAAAACAATGGACATTCCAAATGCCTAGAAACATGCACTAACAGTGCTATATTCACCCTCAAAAACTGCTTAATTATTACATAATGGTTATGCTACTGGTCACCAAGCAGCAACCCTTGTTCTGTGGAAGGCCATAAGTAAAACAATAAAATAATAATAAAAAAGAAAGTTGCAACATGGTAAGCTGTACACCTACTGCAAATTACTGTAAAGTATCACTGATATGTGTTACTGACACAGATGTAACATGCAACACATAAATTATGTGGTAAGCTATAATTGACATCCAAGGTGTTTCTAAAAGGCCAGTGGTTAATCCATACATAGATAACTGAGAGTCTACTGCATAACAGTTCCTAATACAGTGGAATTCTCATCTGAAGTTCTTCTATTTAAAACTTTCCCTCATTACTGCTCAATTTTGGAGTTTCTCTTTTTATGTTTTCTCCCAGGACACAAATCCATAGTCCTACTAACCTAAAACAGGGATTTTAATGCAAAAATTTTCCCCTGGAAATACTGCAACAGCCAGTGTTTCCTTGTACTGGATCTTTACAGTCTGAAATATGTCAAATTATATTCAACAGAACCTGAGGGAAATTACTGGAGATCTATGTGGCAGTATTACAAGGTCACCATAAGCTGAGTAAACAACCTCTGGCCAACTCTGTTGTAGAATTTTGTAGTCTGTAGGTATATTCAACTGCAGATCAGCATCCCTTCATAATTTGCTTCACAGACATGCCTAAGAACTACCTAGGATGTTTCCATTGCATGATGGATTTTGTCTCAGGTGTAGAGTGGTGCCACCACAACCAAGTAATGAGCAAGTTTCCTTGAATCTTGTTTTCCAGTAACAGCCCTCAGGTGGATTTTTATTAAATTTCCCTTTACCAATGAAAATGACACTGTAGTACAGTTTTACTGGTGGGTGGAGGGGACCAGTACACATCCACTTGTCATGCTCTGCCCTAGCATTTTTTTAAATTATACAGGAATTACAGTCATGCCTGGCAGACTGGAATATAAAATAAATTATTATACCTGCTGGTCTTTCGCAAACTGTGCTTTGAATGACAGATCTTGAAACTGTTTCTGTTCTTGTTTCTGCAGCATCTTCAATTCCCTGAGTTCTTGCTTCCTGCACAAGATGTGAAATGATGGTAAAAATTTCATAATCGCACCACATTCTTTGCTGAGTTCTATTGTCCACATATGACAGCCTATTATAATGCAGCATGAACACTTTTAAACTTCAGTAAAATTTATATTCATATTGCCACAGTGTTGTAGACTAGCTTCAGTTCTTCTATACAGCTCTTGGAACTTGTCAGTGATTTGCTAATACCAGCAATCACAGCAATGAAGGACAGAGTAGCTCAGTCTCACAAGTTCAAATAATTTTGCGCTACATGACAGCTGAGGTTTTCTACCCTTAAGACTAAGGCAGCAGATTAAGAAACTAAAGTGAAACATAGCATTCCATAGACGCCGTGCTCCAAAGTGGCAGCAACAGGAGAAGGGGAGGGAGATACAATTACTCAAGTGGAGATTATACCTGAATATGTGGTCATCATACACCTTTCCATTTTCTTCATCACCATAAATAACTTTGCTAGTGGTGGTTGTTACTACAACACCATCAATTTCAAACTTGCGGGTTCTTTTGCGAGTTTTCTTCTTAAGGTTCATCATCTGAATATCTTCTTTAGTACGGCCACTGCGATTTACTTCCTGCAAACACATAAAAACTGATCTCATGCTACCATCTCATATGAAATATTCAGCATATTCAGTGCTAGTTAGGTCCACACTCAGAACTGGCTGCATATTCATGGAAATTACCTCATCACGCCTGTCCTGTAGATAAAGGTGAAAGCATTTTCGACTTATCTTTGAACACATCTTGATATACTGAAACTTCAACCTTCACCAGCCACATGTTGCATTATTGCAATGGTCTATTCACACAGGCTATCTGGCTGAATGTTATTCTTTAACACTAATACCATTTACCCGCAAGTTACAATATGGCTATTTTTAATGTTTGTACCCTGTTGCATGAGTATAACTAATATTACAAATTCCACTGTCAACACAACTATAATTTATTAACTTATGTTCCACTACGTGTTTCGACCCTTATAGGGTCATCCTCAGGAGTTGTGATTTACACATTTTCACTATTGAATTGTAAAACATACATTCATTATTAAATACATACGTGTATGCTTAAAATTACTATGTACAGTTATATTCTAACTGCTAGATCATGATTTAAATACAAGATATATATAAGAACTAAAAGCTGAAAATTAAAAATTAATTTAAATGTGCCATATGCTGTATTCAGCTTAGTGTCTGTTGCTGTAGTAGACCACACATCTTTTTGTCTGATTCTTTTATTACTGGCTAGATTCATTTGTGTTAACAGTTTCTTGAGCATGAATTTATCTTCTTTCTTATTACTAGGATGTTGATTGTTACTGCTGTTGTGTTGTCTAGTTGTGGTAAGCTTTGCTGCGTGGTCTAGTATAGACCATGCAACAAAGTATGCAGATATTATGTCATACTCAGAAAAAAAAAATTGTTTGATATTTCAAGTTACATAGCTAACATGGCCCATTTACAGGAATCTTCTTGAACAGAAAAATTCAGCTTTTAGCCATCACACAAGTGGCACTTCCCTCTACTACAGGCTCCCTTTCTAAGTGACAGTTGAGCTCATGTGGCATCACTGTTCCTTTTGAATATTCTCACACGGAGACTAGACTGACTGCATCATGAAATATTTTGCACATTACCTGAATTCTTCTGTACTGATGATGGTGAGATACAGCACAAGAACAAATGCGAAACACTGTACGACATCAGAAATGTGAACCATGTCTGTGTTAAAATGTAAAATGAACAAGAAAAAAGGAAGACACTCCAACAGCCAAACTAAATGAAACAGGTTGGTAATTCAATGGACTTAAAAAGAAGATATGCTGGAGTGCGTCCAGCAATACGACTGACAGAAGCTGAAGGAAGTATTTTAAAACAAAGTGATGTAGTAGTTTTAGATTAAAATTCTGAAGTTAAATTCAAACTTCATCTTTTTACTTAAGTGGTACATTTCGCACAACTGTGATTGATAAATACCCTATTATATTCTGGTTTGCGTCGCAACACAACTTCTTCATCTAAATCCCGTGAGTTTCGAGATTCTCGACCTTGCCTGTTCTCCTTATTACTTCCTCGGCTGTCCTGACTGATGGTGGTTGACACACTCTCAGCATCAGATCTAGACACACAGCATATGTTCACTGTACATTTTCACCATATTGGTACATATGCAACTAAGGGGTAGTATAGGTTCTCTTGTTCACTTCCTGTGTTGTACAAATTGTTACATTATATTCTAGCACACCTTACCTGAAGTTGACAAATGAGGAAATGGTGATACACCATTATAAAAAGTTTTGCTGAGAAGAATCCTCAAAAATAAACACAGAAAAATATTGTACAAAAAGCACCAACATCAATATTAATTCAAAGTGTACTACATTAAAACTTGCCTAAGACATTCTCATATAAGAAGTTACTTCAAGTTAAGACAATTTAGTGGTTCCATCATACTGACCATAAGACACAGAGTAAAACCTCATTAATTCAAAGTGCTCAAGCTTCAAAGTATGTGATTTAGTATTATGCAATTTTATTAATGAGGACTTACTTGTTAGGGAGTTATATGATATCCTAATATTATACTGTAAGCTGGTTTCTTTCTTTTATTGACAGAAGATCTCCTATACCTTTTATATATACATTAATTTATTTAAACACACACTACATAATTTAACACAATTTACAAAAAAAAATAAGACACAAGCCCACAAACAATAGCTCACATTTGTTAAACTCTGATCTTAGTTTACTGTTTCTTAAAATTTGTTCCATTATACTTATGAAACATATATACAATCCATAAAACATGAACATAACAATGTAGCTATAACCACTTTATGAATACAGAAATTAACAGTAATCTTCATAATTAAAAGTTACCTATCAATAGCTTTGCTTAGTGATGAAGGTGGAGTTCTCTGACCACTACTTCTTGTGGACCCACTCTCAGAATGAGATGTTGAGCTCTCATAGTATTCAGGTGACGAGCATTTCTCCTTCATGGGGACTGGAGTGTGATCTATTTTCTCCTTACCCTTGAAAGAAAAAAGGGAGATATCACAACAGCTATATCTTGCAAATCATATGGGGGGGGGGAAACAACAACAAAGACTCGAGATTGGATACAAGAGAGAAACTGTATGTATGTATGGTATTAAGAGCACAGACCATCTATGACAAATGTCTCATTTCAGAAAACCTACACAAATTGCTTGCACCAACAGGAATATGATGTAGCCAATTCTGCTTCTTTCACACATTCAGAAGTTAAGAGTGTTATAAGAACCTGAACTGGAAGTGCATTTGATGATGATAAGGCAAGGAAGGCTGAATGAATAAACTGATATGAACTATGTTTAGTTCAATATGATCAAGCTTCAACTTATGTCACTGTCTCCAAATCAGTGGTATGTGAAGCAGCTGCACATATCTGTCCATCAAATGGGTAATGCTTACCCTTCTTTGTACATTGGTGGAGTTATTTACAACAATCAACACCTCCTCACTGTCCTGCCGTAATGGCTCAGTCACTTCCCCATTCAGCCTCCTGATTTCAGTGAACCGGTCAACATCCGTTGCACCAAGTGCCATGCCTTCTACTAGGATTGATGTTCGAACAGAGTCATCCTCAGTACCTGGGAAACAGTGACAAAGTGCTTTGTGAAACACAAATAGTTTTCCTGCATTCTTTAACTTCCTCTAGTTTAGCTACCACTTCACCTGAGCATAAGAAATTTTTGCT
Source organism: Cryptotermes secundus (assembly GCF_002891405.2). Lineage (NCBI taxonomy): Eukaryota > Metazoa > Arthropoda > Insecta > Blattodea > Kalotermitidae > Cryptotermes > Cryptotermes secundus. Next base: position 1,038,799 of record NW_019727389.1, on the reverse strand, counting down.
TTAAGTTCAAAGATTTTCTGGACTTCTTCGCATTGATCACTGTTGCCATAAAATTAATTCCATGTTATTAGCTACTTGTTCTAGGAAGCCTAAATAAATTCTAGATACCATATATGTTTCAAGAAAATGTTTCTTTTTGGACAGTTTGTATACTACAGGAATATAACAGATGTTTCTTATGACAGCATGAAGTTCTTATTAGAAAAGAATTAATAACTAGTATTGAACAAGTTTTAGGATGCTTACCAGAATCACTCTTGCTGCTCCGCCCATCACCATGTGAACCAGGTGTTTTAGTGTCAGTACCATCCACAGAAGCAGAATCTTTTACATGTTCCTTCTCTTCTCCAACTGTCACAACAGAAACGTGACTTGTGTCCTGCAACTGCTCAAAATCTACAGCTTCATCATAGTCTGCTGTAGAATCCTCCAGTGCTGGGTCCAGATGCGTTAGTCCCAGGCTATTACAACACAATTACCATAGTTTCAGTCCACTTTCATGCTTGACAAGTTAAAGTAACTGCTTATCACCACTAAATAGAGATGAGTGATGAATTACCTGGTGGAGACTTCCCAGTACTCACTAGATGAATCACACTACTCAGCTATTTTACTATCCTGTTTCCGTTTCCAGGACTTAAAAGTGTAGTCACCCCCTATCACTTCACTATTATACTATTTGAGATGACAAGCATAAATTTAAAATATTAATTTATATTACTTAAAACTGTTCTTGATTTTCTCTTTTTCAAAATATAAGACTGAACCAGGCAATGAATGCATGATACACAAATATACCAGAGCAGTTATTGGGTAATACTCTTTGCAAAAGAAAATACATTCCCACAAAAATGATTTGAGCAACGTGCTCACAGCAACAAATCAACACACGACAGTATTTTCTATGGTAGTTTGTGCAGGACCAAGTGAAGACTGAGTGCAGTTGGAGGGGAGCTGCCAATCAGAGAGGACTTAAGCACAGAAGCAGAGGAATAGCCATTGCTAAGGCCATTACCAGGAAATTCCCAGTGGAGACTGAAACAGACTGAGAACACTAGTGTTTGTCATAGTGAATTGTAAAGTGTGGAGTTCAGTGATGGTGCCATAATTAAGTGTAATTTCACGTTGCATGTTAAAGTGGTTAATAAATGAAGCTACCAATCCGAAACCCCACCGAAAGTCACTCATACATTTGACAATATAAATCAGCAGATTACAGTAAATTTAAAAATGCATGTGACTTTAAGATTGGGTTGTTGAATGTTTGAATGTTGAAGAGCACACTTCACAGACATTCCATCAAGAGTGTATAAAATTCTTTATTTTCCTAGCTGTCAAGAGGTCAGAACTTAAGAACAGTGTCTGCTGTGATATGTGAATAGGCGACAAATGAATATTTAGTTTGGTGAGCAGAACTTTGCAGTTTTTCAACTGCTGACATAATATGTCACACAAGACAAAACAGGAATTGGCCATGGAATGACATAAGGAATTATTTAAACATCTACATGAAGGCACAAAGGAAAACTACAAAAATGTATAAAGACAGATGGTCAGCAGCTGGAATTTCAAGACCACAGGGCACAAATACAAGGTGGACATGGGGGGGAGAGGAAAATACTGATGACTGACTCACAGCTGGGATTTGACCTTAGAACATTCATTACACAAGCCAGATGTTCCCACCATGCCAACCTGTTCAGCACACCTATTACGTGAATAGGAGACTATACAGGTCACAGAATATTTAAAGAAAGTGTCAATGAGAAAGATTCCCAAAGAATTTGACAACACTTGAACCCAGACATTCTCTCCATAGTCAACCACTTTACTTACTAAATTAGTCATTCATTTTTCAATGGCTTCTTACAAAACTAAGGTGGAAACATTATGTGATAAGAATGATACACTAGTAAAGGTAAAGTCTCCCCCATGCATATGCAGTGTCATGAAGGCAGAAAGTGGAAGCAGTTACACATTTTTACTTAAGCACTCAATGGACTAAAAACAAAACTGTATATAACCGTTATATGAAACATGCTTGGTCGAGGAACACAGCACAAAGCTAGTTAATGGAAGCAAGAAGCCTGGAGATTGAAAACGATAAAAAATGAAGTGAAGATTAGAAAGTGACAGAAGGTGTCAGCAGTAAGTGGTTACATATACATGTGACATTATACATACCCATCTCCATCATCCATGTCGACAAAACTCGGACTGACAATAAGGACCTCACTCTCATCCAGTTTCTTCCCCTTAACAATATTTATTGGCCGATCTTGAGTCTCTGAACTATACTCGAGAGAATCCAGTGACTGGTACTGGTCATCATCTGTTGATGATTCATTGATCTGCGTTTTATTTGTTTCATTGGCCACAATAACCACTTCACTACCCTTGTCCCCAGCAGATGTCACAGTCACTGTGGGGGAAGTTGTGGAAGTCTCAGAGTGGGGCTTTAGTGAGATAGAGCTGTCCACTGGGGGTAAAAGAACAGGGGGATGTGTTGTCACCACTGTCACTTGTGTTACATTACCAGACAAAGCAGATGAGTTCATATCTTCACGCAAATCAGTTGTGATAGTTACTGTGGACTTGTTTAACTTAGGTTCCACAAATGCTGAATCAGTCAGTGGTGAACCTACTGTACCTACAAACAACAAAATAATATGTTACTACAGGTAAAGTTATCCCTACACTTAATTAATTTAGCATCATGCCATAAAGATGAAGGGGGAGTCAAGTTACAGCTCCTTGTATTCTTAGCCTTCGCACTAGATGGAAGCGTGCGATCCACTTCATTCCCTGCCTGTTTTACCCCCAGGAAAAGAGCTCCCACCCCCACATACCAATTAGACGGGATGGTGGGTGGACCACATAGATGGTCTGGATGTCGTGGAGAAGAGAAAATCTCCTGTCCCTGCTGGGAAATTGACCCCAAAACCTTGGCTGCCCAGCTTGTAGCCCTGTCACTATATAAAATGAGCTATCCTGGCTCCTTTTTATCACCAAATCGACAGGGAAAAATAGTATGATATATGCGATAAATCATAAACTAATAATTAAACTGGTTTTGGGTAGAGGTGACTGGTGAGGAACTGGGGATGCTTGGTGGATGAATATTCCATAATGATGTCCAAAATGTAACAAGACACATGTACAATGAATTACACATGTTCCAATACCCATATACTGGAAAATTTTGTAGTCTGGCATGTATCCAGTCCTGAGCTTCCCGGCTGGCTCATTATTTCTGTAATAAATAACTTTACTTTTGTGCTCCTAATATTTCAACATTCAATGTGAAAGTTATTTACTGCAAAATCAATGCAATAACTAACTACTTTGTACTCATACTATGTCCACATTCAGTGTGAAAATTTACTGCAAAATCAAACACAGTGATGTAAAAATCTTTCAAGAGAATTATGAACTACAAATCTGTATGCCACTTATAGTTAAAAAGGTGCATTTCAAATGGTTTCTATTTTTGTCCAAACATACTTGTACATCTTGTTAACGTAATTTCCTTTCTTAAGGAAAGAAAATATGCGTAAGAGATCACTGCACATGAGACCATACAACTCTCGTACTTTTTAATTTCCTAAAACCAATAACAACATGGAAGAGGCATGAATTCTGGAAGCAACATTAGCACCACTTAATCTGATGTCATGAAATTATGTATGGTAACAGGTTTTCAAATAAGAAGTTCTGGTAAGAACTAATCACCTCTTTCCTTTGATATGACATGGATCACATACAAAATTATACCACCAACAATTCTTTGTTGCTGCAGGAACGTGTTTACCGAGACAATGACCAGCAATGATAGGGGGATACATAAACAGAGCAAAAGACTCTCTTTTGATATGACATGGACTATATGGAAAACAATGTCTCCAACAATTTTTCTATTGTAGTATTCATTGCCCTGGGAATGTGTCTACAGAGCCAATGCCCAGCAACTATAGGAGGATACAGATACAGAGGCTGATGGAAGGGATTTATCAAGTACGCCACTGAGATGGGCTCATCTGCCATGGCATACCTACCAAGTTTCAGAAAGACTGGTTCAGTCATTCAAAAGTTGGTAGGGGGGGGGGATACAAAGGCAGAAAGCATGGTGATCTCATAAGGCTACTTTTATTTCTTTTTAAGTAAGAAAAATAGGCTACAAATATACAAGTTCTACAAACATATTTTTTTTAAGTAAAATAACAACATGGTGCTATACGAAATCTGTATCCACTTTTTGGTTTCATGGGAGTAGCTAATGAACCAGTGGTGCAAAGAACTGAAAGCTGTTATGGGGATAGATCATATACATACCTAACAAATTCTGTATCAAATACAGTTTAAGTCAGCAATTACACCTATTGAAATGGTGAATAACAATAGGTCAACTGTAACTGTAGATACAAAAAGTTCTTAAATGATGAGGTCTACTAAAAATGAAGAAGAAAAAAAAAAGATGAAAATGATAATTTGTAACACATTTACAATTACAAACAATAAAAAAAAACTGAATAGGAGATGAATGTACAACCATAAAAGTCCAACATGCTATCCCATGTGCCCAATTGCATTTCCTTCTGGATTATGAATTAAAATTACTTAAATGTGCTATTAACAACACAAGATTTGACAAACTGAAGTCTGGACTAAAAAGGTGGAGTTTGGGAGTTATACCTAAACTCCTCAAGTTCAACTTTTGCTAATATGTTTACTGGCACCGAATAATGCAGTCTGTTAGTTATTATGACACTATCAATAGCTGAGATCATGTAGTACTGAGTAATAGACAGTAGGATTGTAAATAGCTCAATCAGAATGGATCTGGAAGAAAACAGCTGTGGTTTATTTGATGGAATTTCTTCCATTTTTGTTGGTTTATTTTACTAGGCTGTTGGTATTTGCATTGTACAGGGCTCAACTGTAGGCTGAGTGACTGATGATGAATTGGAAAGGATTTGAAAGGAAGAAGTCAGGGACTAATCACGGTACTCTCCTGACATTTGCTTGAAGGGACCAAGGAAAACAATGAAAAATCTCAGCTGAAACAGCCAGTGTGCCAGCCGAGATATGAAATGAGTATATCCTGAATACAAGTCCAGAGTGTTACCACTATACCAACCAGCTTGGTTTGAAAAATACTGTTCCAGTATGTTTGGAAGGGATACAGGAAAACCACAAAACCCTTGTCAGGACAGCTGGCCCCTAGCCAGGACTGAGATTAAGCACCTCCAAAATATGAATTGGACATATTACTACTTTGCTAACCCAAGAGTACAGGAAAATCCACTTTAAACATTTATCTGTATGGTCAGCAAAATTTAATAAATATGCAAAATAAATATAATATTGACCTGAAAATATTGTAATGTCTCCAGATGCACTGCTTGCCACTTCAACTGGTTTATCATCTGGTGGTGTTGTAACTAGTGCTATGTTTGGCTTGTCCAGTGGTGTCACTGAGTTATCTTTCCTATCATATGTCTTTGTGGCTGATAGTTCAACTTTACTTTCTTTGTCACCTCCTTCTTCCCAAGAGGAATGCCTGCCAAGGCTGGGACGGATTACAGAAGTTGCTGGAGCGGTACCATTTATAGGCAACACTGGTAATGAAAATTCCTGCTGATTGGAGGGCTGCTTGCCTGATTCAGGTTGGACAGAGGACAGTTCAGGGTTGAAGAGAGATTCTGACGATTCAGTCACCAATGTCCTGTCTGGGGAAGATGAGGAGCCAGAATCATCTGGCACCAATGTCCCTGGTTCCTCAATTTTGGCAACAATTATGGGCGGAGGAGGAGCAGGACCTTTCTCACGTGAAGATCGCTTCTCAGCACCCTCAGACAGTTTCTTTGTTACCTAGCAGCAAGAAAAACACAATCTTCATATTTCTAAACAAAATTTTGCACCACAACTACCATTATTTCTATTCACTGGTCTTTCATCACACACAACAGCTGACCATACCATATGTGCCCAAATATAAGCCACAATTTTTCACAATACTGACACCATTACAATCAGGGTGTATCTTATAAGCAGTTCTTAAAGAAAAAGAAACATCAATGGACTGTCTTGATCTGGTATAGGTACACAGTTCATTGTAATGGCTAGGGATGCCACTTTAGCTTTGATTAAACAATATGTAGATTCGAATTATCACCAATTAGTGAAGTTCTAAAGGAAATTCACCATATCTAACTTCTTGATGATACTAGGGTTTGTCAATCCCAAAAATTAAATTTATGTATTTTGAGTAATGTACATAATTACATGAAGAAATGTGAAACATGATTACTCTGAGCTGTACTTACTGTTGTGCATAATGATGTTAGTGTACAATTCTTTTCTCCACTTCAGGATCATATAATTTCTGCAGGTGCAACATAAAAGTTGAGCGTGGCTCATATTAGGGCAAATGCAATATCTGTCCTTCGAAATGATGAACAATGTAGAAGTCAATTCACATCTTCCAAATTTGCTTTCTGACAAGCCATTTACTGGCACTTCATACAGGTGTCCTACTTCAGGCTTTGAATTCAAGACTATGCACCTCAATTTAACTGCAGTAATTGGGGCTGAATGCTTTTAAAACTTAAATACCATACAGCACAATCACAGAAACTTTCCAACACAATAACACAATAAAAAATAAATTACTGGACTGAAGAGAAGTTCACATGATGTTACATGACAAACATTTTTCGTTGGCTAAAATGTTGAGGGAATGCAACCTTGAAGATATAAAGTTGTGCCAAATATGATTCTAGGAATAACATCTCCTACTGTGTCTATGTAACAATTTGAGGTCAGAAGAAAGCAGTCTTCTGGGATTTGGCACCGTGTATATGTGGTGTTAACCGACGTTTCGGAGGAACGTATCGCCCCCATCTTCAGGGTTGAAGAAGTATAAGTAAATCTGCAAGCGACAACACCGTGAGACACGGTCAAGCAGAGTCTGTCCTCCGAAACGTCGGTTAACACCACATATACACGGTGCCAAATCCCAGAAGACTGCTTTCTTCATAGTCACCGCCGTGAAAGTCTCAAATCTTACAATTTGAGGTCAGTTCATTTTTTGATCATGTACAAGTATCAGAACAGCACATGCCAAGCATTTCTGCCTAAAGTCAATGACAAAAAGGAAACAATGCGATCTCTAACCATTTAGTTCTGAAACAACAACAGATATAAAGTATTTGTTTTACTTAAGCTGGTGACTGAGCTACTTATCAAACACAAAACATAAAACACTGTAAAATAAATAAAAGAATAAATTTACCAGTCACATATATATAATTGCAAAAGAGGGTCCCTTAATTTGAGAATGAATATAAAATTCAGCATCAGGCAATAACGCACCGAGGAAACTATATTGAAACAACAGGCATGAATATATGCTGACTGGAAGATATCATATAATGAGGAATTCATAATTTAAACAGCTCATTAAAGTTAAGATTGCAGTGAGCCAGTCATACAACTAAGAGGGCAAAGACAAGAAATATAGAATTTTGGTGGTGAAATCTCTTTGAAAGTGATCACTTGAAGCACAGAGAAAGAAATGGGATTATTATATATAAATAGATGATCATTACCATCATTATCTTGGCATGTTATTAGACCATGTGGCCTGTTATTTTACTTGACATCTCTTCACTCTTCTTCCTAAATGAGATCTTAAGAGGTAGAAGGTAAAATTGTCCCTGTGCTTAATTAATTATACCCAACGCCATGAAGACATATGAGGGAGCTGACGTAGAGCACACCATTCTTGACCTTGGCACTAAATGGAGGTGAGCAGTCAACTTCACACATTACCCTGAGGAAAGAGCCCCTGATAACCATTGGATAGGAGGCTGGGTGGGACCCAGAACCAGTCTAGGCAATAAGGAGAACAGAATAATCTCTTGCCCTTGCTGGGAATCAAACCCTGGTTATCCAGCTTGTAGCCCATCATTATACCAAGACTATATGAAAACATATATGTGAGCAGGTGAAACAGATTTGTCTATAAGCAAGTTTTAGTTGTGTTGCTAAACCTCTAGGTTCTACTGATATATTGGGTTTCTGGACTTTATCCATCGTCCTAGTTTTTAAGATAACAAAAACACGACGTTTCGGAAACGGGATCTGTTTCCGTCCTCAGGTCCTCCCCCTTTTCCTTCACCTGAGGACGGAAACAGATCCAGTTTCCGAAACGTCGTGTTTTTGTTATCTTAAAAACTAGGACGATGGATAAAGTCCAGAAACCCAATATATCAGTGTGTTATACACCATCGTCAGAATCCTATAGTAACTACTCTAGGTTCTACTATCACAGTCTTAGTCAGCTGGTAACATTAAACCTACAAATACAAAAGCATTATCCTTACTGCAATTTTGTTGTTGTCACTAGTATTAGAATCTTTTTCTTCTTCCCACTTTCTCTTCTTTCTCTCACTGACATCAACCTCTTTCTCAGCTTCCCTCTTCAGACCCTCAGTCTCATCCTTTATCTCGGACGGAGCTGCCACCTCAGGCACTGTGAAGTGAGAAGATTACACCTTCATGTAGCATGTTCTCTTGGGATAATGTATTTAATGAACATTTTGACTGTAAATTAAAATCCAATTNAAGAAAGCAGTCTTCTGGGATTTGGCACCGTGTATATGTGGTGTTAACTGACGTTTCGGAGGAACGTATCGCCTCCATCTTCAGAGCAGGTGAATGGCTTGTGAATGCAAAAAGCAGTAGCTGTTTTCTGCATTCACAAGCCATTCACCTGCTATGGAACAATTAATAGAAAATGTGAAATGCTGTTTCATTTGAAAAGTGCACTTTATACTGAAACTACCGAAATTCAGCACACCTCCCTGAATGCATTAAGCTGTCTGTGTACACTATGGATATACATAACACATCTTAACCTTACATTTTATTTTAAAGAATTTTCAAGAGCCTCTGAAAAAATGCTTACTCTTCATATCAGTGTCACTCTTGAGGGAGGTTGAGTCATCTTCGCCAGTGTCCAGGTCCAAGGGAAGCTGGGACGTGCGGTGCTCCTGTAACATTCAATGCATAACCAAATTTACCAATGGTCACAAGTACTGAGAGAAGACAAAAGGCAATGCACGGTGAAACAAATATAATCAAATAAGTTTAAGGTCTTTCATTCTGGTCCGTCACACTAACAAATTAACAATCAAGTTCCTTCCGTCAAATGTGACACTTTTATAAGTTTTCCACCTCGTCACCACCTGCAGGTGG